>NC_052486.1:1109262-1317630 GCF_009730915.1 Dioscorea cayenensis subsp. rotundata | reverse complement strand
TATAGATAATCAAATAAGCGATGATTTACTTCATTATGAAATATACACACGAAGATGGAGGAATTAAAAATCAATCTATATTTTTAAAAAATTTTATAGATTCATAATGATATCGTTAACCTCTAGTAGTAATGATCGATCTTGTCTGGTAATATTAAAACAATGTGAAAATATGGTCTATTCTTAATCTCCACTTAAATGTGACTGCAACATGTCTGGCAGCAATAGTGAGCTTTGTTGAACTGATCATATAATAATATATAAATAAATAGAAATATTTTATAAGTATTTACACAGCATGCAAGTAATTTTCTCTTAAATTATTTGTTTTGAGTTATATTTTACCTCAAGAGGATGCATGCATAGTTATTATCTGTTTAAAATAAGTCACCTAATATTTTTTAATCAACCCGATAACATTATAATAATAATATATATATATATATAATTTGATTAGATAAAATTAAATAAACAAAAGATGAAAAACAATTGACACAACCATAAGTCAAGTTGGAAATGTAGCCTGGTTGGTTGGTGCTTTTCATGGTCTTGTTATGATAATTTAATTTTTAAAAAAGTGGTATGTGGTTGCTCCTTGTGCATTGTGGGAATTGGAAGTGGCGGTGATTGGTGGTGATGGTGGTAGTGGTGCTCACTCAAGCGACTCCTGGACAAATGGGAAGAGGTTAGCATACAAAATTGGTACTTTAACATTGTTGTTTCTTGAATACTATTACCTCCACCACTTGGATTAACAGGATTTCTGGAACCCTAATTTGTTGTCATTTTTTAGTGGGAACTATAATGTCGATGTTATCGGGTTCGGGCCGGGTCAGGGTCATGCTCAAGTTTAGGTTTTCTATCGATTTTGATTAGGTTTAATTTGTCAGGATATAATTTTACTTGAAAATTTTGATTAATAAGGTTGTATAATTATATTTTTTTTATTGTTTTTTAAGAATTATTAAGTATGTGATATTGATTATGAAGAAACTAAGACTTAGGCCGAGCCCGAAAGCCCGGTTTTTCGGCAACAGTAAGTGGGAAAATTAGATCTTGATAGTAATTGATGTCATTGTTTACTTTTTATTTTTATTATTTTAATTGAACGTGTAAATTATAGTGGATGCCTTCATGCACGCCTGTTATATACACTGAAAAGTAACAAACCCTACCGCTTTGATGAGTAGGCCATATTCACTTCAGAGTTAGTGGAAGGAAATGAGTTGACGTTAATACATTAGTTGTTTCGTCACAGTAATACTTTTATTCAAAAGTGCTTTGACTTTTTTTTTGTTTGTTGCGTGAGTCATCCGAATATTAGGTCGGAATTGAATTAGGGTTATGTAAATTATTGGGTAGATGATAGTTGCAAAGAGTCGAATTTTATGTGATATAATACTACATAAATAATATAGATATATTATAAAAATAATGTATTAGAGCATTTTGTTAGAATTAATTGTAAAAATAATAATAGTATTAGTAGTCATCCGAGATTCTGAGGGCGGCCAGGATTTCTTGTGTGAGGGTTCTGGGTTGCTAATATATATAAATGCCAAAGTATATTTAGTAGACCTCCATCATTCCAAATGCAACAATACTATATAAATAGTGTATAAATATTATAAAAAATAATTTTGGTAATAAATTTGTTCATTGGTCGTATCGGAGGGCTTAGTAATACATCACCACTCTAGAAGTTATAAAAGCACCAAATTGTCGTTTTGAGTTATAGTCGTAGATATGTCATCTGCGACGTATTTAATAATTGCTCGTGGTTTATGTAATAATTTATTTTATATGATAAATTTTTAGAAGATCATTCCCTGACAACCATCGAATGTCATTACTTCATTGGTTTTTCACTAACATGTAAAATAAAATAATAAAAAAAATTGAAGAATGACTTCTTTACTATTTACTTTTTGCGAAGCCGTACTTTCATAGACGTTATTGAATTCCAGGCACTTTCAAGGAAATAAATGGCCCTAAGCTTCTTATCTGTTTCCCTTATTAATTCTTATACTTTTGTTTCCAGAATATTCTTTGATAATATATATATATATATATTAGTCCCACTTCATGCATTCAGTACTGTTAAAGAAACATTGAACACATATATAAACCCTTCTCTCTCTCTATATATGAGAAATGATAATTTAAGGACATCTTTAGATCACAGCCATTAAAATCACTATCTAACGATTATTTATCGTATAACACTGCGCATACAATTCACTTTTACGACACGTACAGAGACGTATTTTCGAATGTCTATAACGACTATCGTAGGCATTACGGATTATTATCGGCGAGTCACGTCAGACTAGATCTGACTCTGAGGACATTCAATTCAATGGGTCCTCTATATATATATATATTATACATGACTACTCATGAGTCTGTTGTTTTTGGAGTTCTTTTTCTCTTTAAATAAAAGTTATTTAAAAAAAATAGTTTGATTTTTGATTAAAAAAATTTAGATATTTTTTATTATAAGCCTAATATGTTTGGTTGGTAGGATATTTTTAAAATTTATATAAAGTTTATGAGGCTGTTTTGTTAGAATAATATATTATAATTTTTTTTTAAAATTTTGAATTATATATATAATAATATTGAATTTTGAATCAAGTATTGTAAATAAAATTTTGCATGTCCAAATGTAATTTGTTGAATAAAAATGATTTAGTAATATTACATGAAATATAGATTTATGCAAATGTATTCAACATCATATAATTTGGAATATTTTCATCAAATAAAGAGTTGCCAAATAACTTTATCAAATGTTTCTATTTAATTGAGAAAGTCACAAAATTGGACTAAAAGTTGTTTGAATATAAAAGAAGCAGACATGGAACTGGATCTAGTTCTTATCTCTTTAATTTTGTTTTTTCTTTTTGTATATATATATATATATATATATTTCCAGGAGTGTGGGTGCTCTTCTGACTGGAATTCCATTCACTGCTTTATATATATATATATATATTAATATTGTTATATATATATATCATCAAGTTGTTTCTCAAGAGGTGGTTTTTAAGTATTTATTTATTTAAATTTAAAATTATATTCAACTTTATTTGATGCTTATTACTTATTACTCCTTTTGTTTCATGTTAACTGTGAGACTTGCATAAATATTAAGATTATCATTTACTCCTATTGTACACAATTTTTTTTTTAAATGAGAAGAAGGGTAATATATATAATGCTTATAGAACTTATAAAAACAATAAATAAATTAAAAAAAATAAATGTGATAATTAATATAAAACAGAGAGAGTATATTGTATATTTACTTAGACATACTATGTGATATGGGTAAAATCTAATATATATATATATATATATGCAATTCTTTATCCGGACACTTTTAAATTTCAAATTTAAAAACATCCTTAAAATAGTCGGTATATCATCATTTAACAGCTGCTATTTGATGTTTCTCACTTCTTTTGAAATTATTTTTTTTTTAACAATGAAAAGGGCATGCATATGATTATATGAGAGTAAAACGTCTCCACATCATTAGATTTTGATCTAACAACTATTATATAAATGTCTTTAGATTTTAAATTTAAGGACTAGCAAGTGTGTGTATATATATAGATATAGAAATATAGATAAACCACAAATTTGGTTATTCTACGTTAATGAAGATTTTGAATGTTTTTAAAGTATAAAAATTAAAGTGAACAATAAAAGGAAAATATATAGATCATTGAGGTATTTGAGTTTTAAATTATTAAAGTGGTTTAAATATCATCCTACCCTACTATTTGTAATTTATTTTAATAAAAAAAATGAAAAGTCATAATAATGACAATTATATATAAATAAATCTAAAAATGAGAGAGGGAGTGAAAGAAAATAAAGCTAAAATAATGATAAAGTATAATTTTAGGTTGTGGCTGGTTTTGGGGATAAATTTTTTACTAAATCATTAAAATCTAACTCATTTTCATTTTAATCACCGAATTTTAATTTATATCAATTTAGTAACTCAACTTTAATTTAATTTCACTAGACAATAAGTTAAGGATTTCAACCCCCAACTGATTAATGGTTGTTTGAAAATCCGAATCAGTCCTCCCCATAACACATTATTAAGTTTATTTGAATGATCATGTCATTGAAAAAGAGCCACATCATTCATTTGGGAGTGAAATCCCTTGATTTACTACCCCGTAAAATTAAATTAAAATTGAATGATCAAATTAATACAAATTGAAGCTCGATGATTAAAGTAAAAATGAGCTAAATTTTAGTGACCTACTAAAAAATTTACCCCTAATTTTAGCAAAAATTTGAAGTGAAAAAAGCCATATAAATAAAATATGATGCATTCAAAATAATACTATTCATAATTAGGTTATTTTTATTTTGTTTTCAATTTAAACATTTTTACTTAATGTTGAGAGTTTTTTCCGATTTAAAAATAATATCATGCAAATAAATTATGACAGTAAAGTGTTTTTTAAATAATATAAACATATTCATGTGTTTTCATATAGAGTAATGATATTTTTACCGAATAGATTTCCTGAATGACGTGGATATTAAGTTGGCATCCATGTCAGCATCCATGTCATTCTTTCTTTATTTTTTTTAAAAGAAGATTTTAATTTCTCTTTATTATCTAAATCTTAAATTTAAACATTTAATCGTAAAAGATATACATGTAAATGATAAACCGAAAACCCCTCCCTAAACCATAAACTAGAAATCACAAACCCCCGCATAGGATTAATGGTCTAGGGTTTAGGGTTTAGTATTTATTATTTAGGGTTTAAAATTTTAGATTTTTAGTTTATAGATTTTGTAGTATTTGGGTTTATGATTTTAGATATAGTTTTATAATTTTTTTTTAATTTAAAGTATTTAAGAATTTTTAAAGTTCAAATTTGAAGTTTATATAAAAAAAATAATGACGTGGATGAGGATGTGGATGACAAGTTAGGCATCCACGTCATTCGGGAAACCTATTCTGTAAATCTATTCGATAAAAATAGTATCGTTCTTCCATATATTATATATATATATATATATATGTTTAGTTAAATTATTAAATGGGCTAAGTACACTAGCCCATCACAAAATAATCAAGCTACATTATTTAGAATCTCTAATATTTCTACATCAGAGTCAAATATCTTATTTTTTATTTTTTATTGGTTGATTATTGTGACATTGAGATTTGATCAGATAATTATAATTATATATATCTATATATATAACTCTTATTCTCTCCAAAACATATTTCCATAAAAATCAATTAATTAATTAATTAGGAAAAATTATTAAAAAAAACTTAAAATAAATTCAAAACAGAACTAAGCTCAAAATCATCACCCAAACAAAGAACATATACTCAAAACTAAAAACTTAAAAACTTAAAAATAAATACATATATACATAACAAAATCTCACATACCAAAAAAATTTAATTATTTCACAAAATTATATAAAAATTTAGTTATTTTTCCAAAATTACCCATAATAAAAATTAAATAGTGTTGAAATAATTTAAAAAATAATAATAAATATTTTTTTATGTTAACAAATAACAGATAAAAAAAATATGAATTTATTACAGATAATAAAAATAAAAAAGAGGAAGTAAATAATAATAACAACACCACCATTTTGATATGGAAACCACAAAAGGATGAGTTATTAGTTACTACAATGCCATTGAGAACTCTTGCAAAATCTATGGCCTCAACATCCCAACAAAAAACAGGCAACATCATCATCATCATATGCTCACAATCACCAATTTATATGTCTCAAAGTGAGTGTACAAAACACAAGACTTTTGATGAACAGAGGATGATTAAAGCAAAAAAACTACTGTAATAAGAGAATCCAACCCAAATTGCGTCGAGCGCAAGCAACGGTTGTGAAATGAGAGTATTAAGGCTATATATAACCTTACGAAAGGGATGCGATATCGATTTGAAAGACAATGAGCTTGTCTTTCCTCCATCTGGCGCGATGCGCCATCATTTTGCTTGATAGAAATCAAAGGAATGAAATTTCGGGAAGTTTAGCCGGTTTCTGAGTTGATGATCCTCTTTGCAAATGATGGAAGACAAAATGCAGCAGAGTGAATCTGCAGAAAAAAAAAAAAGAGAGAACATGTGAGTAAAACTATATATTCGTTTCGCCTGCTGAATTTTAAGCATGTTCATTGTAGTTCTTGATTTAAGAGGACGAGTAAACGAATAATCCCTCAACTATGGGAAAAAATAAATGAGAGAGTGGTTTTAGTCCAAATTCAAAAATATTTATAATCTTTGCAGCATAACGAACATTTTTTGGTTTTAGGACCGAAACAAAGGTGAAACAATCTAAGGAAAGATACCTCTGGGTTGTAAAATTTCAGAGGTCCTTTGGCTTTATTGAAACTGTCATTCTCATCGATTTGGTTCACCGGGTGCATAAAATCAACGGCCGGGCCCTTGGTGGAGCAAAGCATGAAACCGATAACCCCACTGCATTAGCCGAACAATGGGTGTTAGCAGATGTATTATCGAGTAATCTGATGTGGATAAACAAATTGACCAAAAATGAGGTGTGAAATTTGCCTTGGGTATGTGGGAACTGTGGTCCATGCATAATTAACTGAGCCTTTGAAAATTTGACGGCAGACGGAAACAATATCTTCGATGATGTGCATATGCAACCAGATGCTCTCTGCTTGGGTGCACACGACACCTCCGGGACGAAGAGCTCTTGCTACTGATTCAAAAAATGGCTTCTCAAAAAGCTCCTGCGCTGGACCTGAATTTCAATAGGAATTAAATTAAAAAAAGACGCCAGAATAAAGTGGGAGATAACATTGCCAGTAAGATGTCGTTCGTCAGTACCAATAGGGTCGGATGAATCAACAATGACTGCATCGTATGTACCTTCAGGAACATTCTTCAAGAATGCAACACCTGTGAGGTAAGGAATTGAGTAAAAGGGTATGAAATATGCATATGAAAAATAAAATTACTCCAATGCAAATGGCTAACAAGAAAACAGATTAGTGTCTTAAATCATTGATGGAAGATCAAACAATTCGATCAACAAAGGGATAGAAAAGATAGAGGTATAGATTATAGAAGTGGGAACATTTTGCTATGATATGTAATATGGAACACAAGCTGTTTCAGTTGAGGATGTATAGGGAGGGAACATGACAAGGTATTTAGTACTGTTGAGGAGGTGATTTTGATGATTGCGATGTCAAACCTACATCCTTCTATGTTAAACTCTAAAACACAAGCTCAGAATCTCAGACTAATCAATTTCATATCATAATGCTCTCTTACTGATAGAAAGTATATAATGCTGTCCCAGTGAACTGATACCAACAATCCCTCAACCAGATTTATATGCACTAAGAAACAGATATATTTGTAAAACCTTCTCACCATCACCAATATGTAGAGACACTCGAGGATCCTCAAAACCAATAGCCAGCTTGGGGAAGAACTTCTTAGAAACCTGAAAGGAGAAAGAAAGCAAATGATTGAGCGTGTCCAAACACGAGAGGAACATAAAAGTGCAAATCAAAATCTAAGTTATTGTGCAAAAACCAAATTAAAAAAAAAAATGGCAGGGCAGAATGATAGAGCTAGTATTGCAAAACATAGCAAGCATCACGGACAAACTTAAGATGAAAATTTTCAAACTAAGAAATGGAATCGGAAGATAACCCAAGACCGGACAAATGAGTGCAGGTGCATAGCAGGGCTTTATAATCGAAATCGCAAATTAAGCATTAAAAATCAACTCTGTAACAATAGTGATATTATGAAGGGAGGAATGAAGAATCTACGATAGAAATCTCCAAAGAAGTAAACATTTAGTTCATTACTGAAATTTTGAGTAGTAACCAAGGTAAAGTTTAGGCAGGTACTATTTACTTACATCCACAACCATTGCATCTATTTCACATATATCAATAACCTCCACAGAAGAATAACGCGATACTTCACGCAAAACACCACCATCACCTCCACCAATGACCAATACCTGAGAAAAAACCCAAACCATTTAAAAAAATGGCAAATATAAAAATTCCTGAAGCAAGCAAATACTTGCACAAAAGAGCTTACTGCTATTCACATATTACTTCTTAGGTCAATTCAAACAAGTGCAATAGAACAACTGCAAGTAGGCTAAATTCTTCAACTATAACTTTTACTAAAATTTCATGTTCAATGTGCAGCTGAACAGAAAAAGTATTTGACCTTTGCCTAAATATTATAACAAGTTCTCTTAGAATTATCCTCAAGGTAGCTTTCTGTTCAATACAAGGAGTACTTTCCATATGGTCATTCCCCTAGAATCACTAGTGTAGTTGAGTGGCCAACTTTTAGAAGTGATATTGAAACTCAAGAAGTAGTTCATGATGCCAAACTCAATTTATACACAACAGAAAAATACGTATCAAAGCACAATTTATTAGAGTTCAGTTATTTGCAGTTTGTAGTTTATCAATAGTGAGGTTATCAAAATTGAATTTTGCATGTCTACAGCAAGGCACCTTCACCATTAATTGTATAAGGTCCACAAACCTGCTTTAAAGAATACAGCTCTGGTGCATCAACCTGATTGTGAGATCTATCACCTTGCACCAACATTGTGAATTCTAGATGATAATTAAGCAAAACCAGAATGACTTCAACTAGCCATTGGTGATCCAAGACTAAGCATATGATTAACTAGTGTGAAGCACTCAAATGAGTCAAATCAAAAGCAAACTTTGAAGAATTCCTACTTCTACATTAAATCATGAAGCACAAGATAAAGAAAAGATGGATGTGGCACAAGCCTCACACTCCAATGTTAAACAATACACAACTCCTTCCATAATGAAAGCAAAAAAATATGGTATAAATAATCCACAAGTGAAAACAGACCATAAATTTTGTTTCAACTATCTTCTTCATTTCAACAAATACCATTAATTTTTGGTTCCTCATGGAGTTGTAAAGCTACCTTTTTCGGGCTTGGAATAGAACAAAGCGGAAGGTGTGTGATCATCTCCTGGTACGCACATTCATCCCTCTCAGTAACTTGAATCACGCCATCCAAGACAAGAACCTTTCCATAAGTGGATGACTGAGAAATGGTAAAACAAAATATTATTCTCACAATCACATCTTCAAGGAAATTGCAAAACAGAACCAGAACCAATGACAAAAGAAACTATATAAAACTCGCAAAGATTAAGTACCTGGAACACCATTACATTTTGATACAGTGATTTTCCCTGAAAAAGTATCTGTTCCACCTTTAAAGAGTGAGCCTCCCCTGTACCATCAAAAGAAATGCCTTTAGCATCCGCTTTAGACTGTTCAGTGCTTGGTAGTCATAACCCATGATAAGAGGGTTGGAAATATAGAAATCAATTAAATCATTATCTTAATTAAAATGCTTCATGAAACATAATAATAATAATAATAATAATAATAATAATAATAATAATATCCCCTGGCTGCAATCTTTCGATCCACATGGTGGATGTAAATCTCGAGAACAATCAGATAAGGATAAAACAAAAACCATTACATAAAATAAATGAGCCAAAAGAATATTGGCACATGTAAACAACAGGACAAAAATAAGCACAGCAGCATTGAGCAAACAAGTGGAGCCTGATATTCTAGTGGCTCACGATTGATCAAATGGTTCAAATAACAGCTCATTTATTGCACAGTCCGTAAATTTTATGAGTTTAAATTTCGGGCAGGGTTTCAATATATATATATATATGTGGGAAAAGAAGAAATCCACTCAATTACCGTTTTATATAATCAACATTAACAGAAGAAAAAAATCCATATCGGATGTTAATGATTTTAACAACAGCAGCAGCAAAAAATTGCGTTCCAGAGAAATTAAAGAGTCAACATTAAAAAAAATAAAACGCCATATATGCAAGGCAGGTTCCCAAAATCCAATTTTTCCCATAAATACTAGGTGAAAGAAAAGATGGAAGTTCATAATTGGTTAAAACAAATCACTTCGGTTTTGAACTGGATCAAAATGTTGACTCTGGTCTTGTCATCACAAATAGCTAATGGGATGGCAGAGTGACTGTCTCAGGGATTATTTTAGTTTCTAATTTAAGTAAAATGTACCAGAAGGACAAAAACAGACATATATTTGTGGTTGATGAACCATACTAAAATATTTGTGTCACTCAGTAACAAAGGGAACGCATTTGGGTATAATTCAGGACTAATTGTGCACTAAAACCAAAAATATAAAACAAAATAGACACAAAGGGGAAAAATCAAAACCAGTTTGCAAACAGAGCACCGCAAAAATCAAACCAAAGCCACCAAACTTCATGACTTCAGAATTGAACCAGGATCAAATGTAAGATAGAGTGAAAGAAACAGAACAAGAACAGGAACAAGAAACACAATTTCTTTCCTTGTTATTCGGATTAATCAAGAAACTATATAACGCATAAACAAATAAGACACGGAACCCAAAAATAAAATAAAATAAAAAACCAACCACAAAATCATCTTTTTCTTTCTCCACTCCATCCATTCCTCTTCTTCTCCTCCCAAGAACCAAAAAAACGAAAAAAAGCAACTTCCTTTCTCGTCTTCCACTCTTCTCCACCACATCCCCTCAATTCAAACACTCAAAACACAACCCCAAAAGAACGAAAAAGAAAGAGACAAGCAAACAAAAACAAAGACCATATACCTGGCCACATAGGGCTCATCTCAGAAAACCATCCAGGAATCACAGTCGAGATGCAATCCATAGTCTTCCCATCCTCCACAATCGACGAAACCCCTCCAGCTCCATTATCTTCCGTTCCATCCTCCCTGAGCCTCTTCGCCACCGCCTCCGCCTCCATCTCTGCTTCTCCTCTCTCTTCTCCGCTTCAGTGCTGTTGAGCAGAGCTCTGAGGCCTTGCTCCCCTTCTTATTCAGAGCTTGGATTCCTCTCTCTCTCTCTCTCTCTCTCTCTCTCTCTCGCTTTGTGAGCTGGGGGAGAATGATAGGATTCTCAATTAGGGTTTTTTCTCTCTCTCTCTCTCTTTTTTTTGGATTTTTTAAATAATTTTTTAAATTTGTTTGTTTGTTTATTTATTTAATTAATTAATTAATTAATTATTATGCGTTACTTTTGACTAATCTTGGAATCTGTTCCCATTTGGAAAACGGTTCTTGGGAAACGGGACTGTTAACGGAATCGCGTTTCCCTACCAAAAGTTATCATTATGTTTTTGTTTTTGCATACATACCCTTGAATGTTGGAGTAATTACATGTGTATATATATATAATATAAAAATAGTTAAATTAAAATTTTATATAAATTTTTAAATTAGTACTTCTGAAAAAATTATTTTTGTTTTAATTTAAATATATTAGCTTAAAATTAAGCTTATTTAATTAATTATATTTAAGTATATACATGTATTAAAATATACTGACTCAAATTTTTTTTTTCATATTTATTTTAATAAATTAAAAAGGCTAGTTAAAATTAATTGATAATATAAAATTTATCTAAAATTATATTAACTTTCTCAATATATCCTTGATTGTAAATCCATTAAATTCTTGAACTTTTTTAGCTGCTTTAATTGCACTCTTTCTAATTATATTAACTTTTTTAGCTGCTTTAACATGTCTCAAAAAAAATTCCATTTTGTGCAATATCAATCATGTTTATAAAGTTGAAAACAATTAGAAAATTGTTTCGCATATTCAAAGAAAATTGATTTTTATTTGAATATGCGAAACAATTAGAAATGAAAATCAATTTTCTTTAAATATGCGAAACAATTTTCCAATTGTTTTCAACTTTATAAACATGATTGATATTGATTAATAAATTCATATTATTGATTTATTTATTTGGCAAAAAAACATTTTAAATAAAATTAGAAAAGTTGTTTCCAGTATTGAAAAATATGAAAAAAAAATTATTCAAAAATATAGTTAATTATGATTTATTGTTTTATAAATCAAATAAAAATTGTAGTCAAACATGATTTATTGGAAGTTATAAAAATATATTAAATATAAAGAATAAATTTAGAAAAAAAAATTATTTAATATTTCATAAGTTTTTTAAATATATATGTAAAAAAAATCAAAAGAAAGCTTTTATAATTGAACATGTAAAAAGGAGAGTATAAATTAGTATTTATGATAATAATAATAATAATAATATACATATATAATTTTTTTTGGATGAGTAAGAAAATGATCCTCTGATTCTTTTAATTCTATAAAAAAATTTCAAATCTTTAAAAATATCTATGATTTTTAAAATTTTATTTATAAATATAAATTAAATTATAATTATAAAAATAAATTTATTTTACTATTTATGCTGGTAGGAGTATTTTTAATATTCTATTAAATTATTAAAAATATAAAATAAAATAAATGGAAAAAAAATAAAAACAAAAATTTTAAAATAAATATAAAAGTTGAAGTAACTATTTGATTTTGTGTTCTCTAAAAATCTAAAATCATTGTAAATGTATAGTAATTTTTTTATTTTTAAAGTTATATAACAAAAAGAATTTATTTTTAAAAGATTACTGAGACTAAAGTCACCGTAATTAGTATATTTTCATATTTATTTAGTTTTTGATTTTTTTTTTTTATGCAGGAGGAGTTTAATGCATATTTATAAAACAAGTAAATAAATAAATAAATTTTTTTATTAAAAACTACAAAAAAGTTAAAATAGAAACAAAAATGATAATAATCAAATAATTGGTGGCATTAGGCATCTTTTGTGGAAAGTCAAAAGTGCATGTGGCAAGTAAGAAAGAGAGGAAGTTTAGAAAGCAAGCAAAAAAAAAAAGATGGCAAAGTGTACATGTGTTTTTCTTTATTTTTGACTCTTTTCTTGGCTTTCACTGTTTATGATGAGACATAAAGTTGGTCAGCCATGTGTCCCCCCACAAACAAAATTTTTTTCTTCTATTTTTTAAGCTTTTTATTTTATTTATTTAATCATTGGGATTTCAATCAATCACTGTTTTTATTTTTTACTTTTTAGTATACAAACTCATTATTGATGCATCATTGCTTCAATGTTACTTGTTGTGTTAATTATTGTTTTTAATACAGGGCAAACATCAACTATTTATCCAGTGGAAGTTAGTTTTAAAGTTTGTTTGGATTTGCAAGAGCTTAAAAAAGTGTTTTTTTATAAGTATTTTTGGACTTAAAAAATATTTATACCAATTTTTTTTTACATAAGAAGTTGATAAAAAGTTGAAAATATATATTTTTGCATAAAAGTTAACCATGTCGCACTCTGAAGAGCTTGTTAAATTACTAAATTACTTTTATCAAATAAAAAAATGATTATATTTTCATGCTTTTTGTTTCCCCAAGCAGAAGCATAATAAATAATAATAATAATAATTGTAATTATAATTATTATCATAATATATTAAGTTATTATCATTATTAATAACAATACATAATAATAACTCAATGAATGCTTATTTTAACAATTTACTACTTTTAAAAATTCTTTTAAAAATTCACATCCAAACAACTTCACACCTTCAGTCTAACTTTGTGAAGTATCTACCCTGATCAAACAAGTCAGCAATAGGGGGAAGAGCTTCCCTCGTTCCGATCATATGATTCTAGGTAGGCGAGTAAGGTAAGGCACCAACGCCGGGTATTAGGCAAGCGAAGCTGCGAGTTCTTATTTGATTTGAGCTCAGGGAGAGATGAGATGAAAAAAAAGAATTTTTTTCAATAGATGTATCTGGTCTGAGACGGTACAGTACTCTACGAGAGGAATGCAGGAAATGTTTGGAACAGAGAACTTTCTCTAATACAACGCCGCATTCTCCGACTGGAGACTTTATTATTGGTATATCGATCGGTCCAGCACGGATTGAAATAGGAGCCAGTTCGCACCCTAGACCGAAATTCCACGAATGTTAAGAGCACGTGTCCGAAAAATCCCTTCGGACAAAGTGGAAACGGACGATAACTCTTCATTTACCTTGTTTTCCTACCTGCACCTCACATCTCGGCACAGTGGAACGTGTAACCCGCCTGCTGTCCAAGTCAACCACTTAATTTCCTTCAAGTTTTTTGCTTGTGAGAGCCGACCTTAGGTCTTAGACTCGTCTTAGAGATAGTGAGTGCGCGTATAAATAAAAGTATTTCTGCATTAGTTTATCTAAACAAAAAATATAGAAAAAAAACTTTTAATTTACTCTGAAAAGCAATTTTTTTCAAATGTGTTTGGGCAAATTAATTGAATTTTTTTTATGATAATCATTCAATCATGGTTTAATAGTTATTATTTACACAATAAACTAGATAAATTTAATGTTATTAATTATAAATTTGATATTATTTAGAACTGTATTTTGGTACTTGTTGCTATTAGATATAAATTTAATAATAAAAATTTTATAGTTTGTGATCAACTAAAAAAAAATGAATATTTTAATATTCATATTAAAGATTAAGTAGTGTTTAAAAAAATTTATTTAAAAAAATATATATGGGTGGGGTGGGGGGCTAATAATATATTTTTTGTCAACCATTGGATAGCCCGATCATGGGTTCAAATTTCTCCCCATACAGTTCCCTGTATTGTTTGTACACTGTTCATCCCTGATTCTTATATTATTCTTGTGTTGTATATATATTGTACATCCTGGCTCTAGTATTGTTCGGCACTGTTTATATTCATAAATAAAAAAGACTTTTGTCGTTTATTTTTATGTGTTAAAACTAAATTCAGTTTAATCATATTTTAAGTGTGAGTGTATAACATGATTTTGATTTATATATATTGATTTATATATATTGATTTAATTAATTAGTGTGAAATGTGAATCATAGTCAATAATTCATCCAATTTTTTAGATTCAATCATGCATGGTTCAAAAAATTCTTTTGTCCCTTTCTAATTTTGTGTGTCATTTTGTTAATTTTTTCAATGGTGATGTTATTCTTTCATTTTTTTTTATATTTAAAACATAATTTAAATTTTTCTGTTTTTTAAACATAGACCAATCATGTAAAGATTTATGCATAGGTGGTGAGTAGGGGTGTAAGCGAGCAGAGCTACTCGTGAGCTATTCGAGATCGGCTCGGATAATATTTGAATTCGATTCAAAATTCTGCGAGCCGAGCTCGAGCTCGAGCTACTCGAATAGTTTTACGAGTCGAGCTCGAGCCTCAAAATACCCAACTCGATAAGCTCGCGAGCCTAATCGAGCTTTCAATATAAATTAAATAAATAAATAAATATATATAATATTATAATTTTTATATCATAATTTTATATATAAGTACATTATATATATCTTATATATGAGCTTAAACGAGCTCGAGTCGAGCTTATATTTACGAGCTTTGATTCGAGCCTAGTAGAGCTAATAGGATGTCGAGCTTCACGAACCGAGCTCGAGCAGCTCGAGTAATACACAAGCCGAGCTTGAGCAAAGCAAACTAAGGCTTGAACGAGCTCGAGCCGAGCTTCGAGCTTTACTTACGAGCCGAGCTTGAGCATGTTAATACTCGGCTCGGCTCGGCTCGTTTACACCCCTAGTGGTGAGTTATTAGCTTACGTCTACATTCTATATGTATGAACTAAAATTCAAATTCATTTTCTAATGAAACGTAAAGAACACCATACACATGCACGGGGGGCTGACTGGGTGAAAAACTTTGGAAGAACTCCGTCCGGCGAGGTTTAAACTTAAAATGAGGAAAAAGAAATCCGGGATGGAGCCATGGTTGGACTGAGGAGAGTCTATAATTGGGTTGAGAAGCCTTGGCTTGACCAAATTTCTGGGCCCACCACTGAACATGTGACTTGGGGCCAACAGATTGAGAAGTCGTTGGCTCAGATTTATTTTCCTACAAAAAATAATATTATAATAATATATGAGCTATATATTATATATAGTAAGTATGTAACATAAGAAATTAATAAAATATTCAAAAGTTATAACTCTTAAATGGGTTTATGTTGTTAATTATGGTTAATCATGAGATTTAGCTTTAAAAGAGAATAAGATTTCAAATCTTGAAACATGATGGAAGAACAAATTGATTCCTCTTTTATTAAAGATCAAAAGGATTAGAGAATAAACTCCTTTATTCTAATAATAATATTATTATTATTATTATTAATTTTTATTCTTTATGGATTGGATGAATATATTCCAACTCATAATACATCAAATCCATGATTAGTAAATTGTTCTCTAAAAAAATATATATATAAACAAGAGGAAAATTAGCTATCAGTCTTTCCAAGTCACAACTTTCCCGATCAATCCTTCGTATCTTTTCATATACATACTTTTATCACTTTTTTTCTTCTCTTTTTAATCCTTATGATCTCAGTAATATTTTTATGGTGCAGGGAGTGCTTTGCCACAGTAAAACACAATTTAAAAGTAATTTATTTGAAAAGTATGATTTCTCTAGTGATATAAAAAAATTTTAAGGAAAATTTCCCTTTAAAAAAAAAAAAGAAAGCCTTCAGAAAAAAAAATATTATTATTTTTATTATTCACATAAATCACATGTTTCATGGTACACTAGATTTATGTACTTGCACTAACGCTACGGGTTGACTATATCTAAAAAGGAAGATTGCAAAGATAGTATAAATTTTGAAAAAAAAATTGTTAATGTTATTTTTTTTTTGTAAATCATTTTCAGTATAAGAAATATATTTGCAAGATGTGAAAAGTTGGAAAATATATTACTTGAATATGTTATATTATTTATTGAATAATGAAAATGATTTCATTTCAATACTTTGAAAGGAAAAACAATTTTAAGTATTTATACCTTCTACTTAATTTTTTTTTCTTTGTTGTAAGAATTTAAACACTTCATCATTCAAGAGAATTTGTTACAACTCATGCTTCTAATTTAGTTTTAGCAAACAAAACCACTTGTATTAACATATAAAAAAAGTTGTTCAAGTTCTCATCTCCAACTACAAAAAAGTGAACAGAAAAGGAAACAAAATTTGAAACAACTTCACTCCACTCATAGTTGTCATTATGGATGTGTATCAGAGTCAATGGAGTGTTCAACGTTGTCATCCATGGCAACATAAAGGTTGAGGTCTAAATAATCTTGTAATCATAATTTAAAATAATCAATAATAATGATTGAAAAGGAACATGTTGTAAATAGTATTCGAAATTTTATAATTATTATTTCGAGTTTTTTCAATCCGTTCCTTTGCATTTGAAGAAGAAATGATGATCTGCCATGCAGCTAAGTTGATGAGTCTCTGTAGAACTTTGTTGATGAATGAAAGCAACGAGTTATACTATCCGTCAACATTTAGCAAACCAATCTGGAACAAAGCATAAATTATTTATCTTTTTTTTTATAATTTCATGTATGTATATAGAGCGTTGAGATCAAATTACTGATTTGTTATGTATGCCTAATTGTACCCAACTAATTACTTCAAAAGGTTCTTCAAGAATTCCATAATCTCCCGAATATTAAACTATTGTTAAGGTTGGGCTCCTGAAAAGTTGGATTTTAATATTTTTTATTTTTTAAAATGGAAAAAATTAAGGGTTGTTTTCCTTTGTTTTAGAATTCATGTCATACATCATATTTTATGATTTTTTACCATGATTATTTTTATTTATTTTTTTTTCTATCAATAACAAAACAGTTTGATACTAATTAGATAAAAAAACGGATGAATCTTCTAATTATCTTCATAAAAAATGGTATACATGTCAATAATAATATTTGTTAAGGGTATATATGTTAAAAAGATTAAACTAACAAATATTCTAATTATCTTCATTAACATTAGAAAATCAAAATTAATTATTTATATCTAACAATTATCCTATCAACATTAATAATGATTTTTTCATACTTATTATCCTATCAAATAATATAAAATTATTCGGATGAATCTAGCTTTATTTTATTGTATGTTGATATAATTTTGATTAAGTAAAAATTTAATAGTATTAATTATAATTTTACGGATGAAAGCGTTTAATGTTTTGAAAGTAAATATGATTAAAAAACCCATCAATAATAGAACAATAAAGCACACCAAAATAACAATTCCTTTTTTAAAAATTATATGAAAAGTTACATTTACTATATTATCAATCCACACAATTATGATAATGAATTTTTTTTTCAAATTATAAATTTTTTTAGATGGACCTAGCTTTATTGTATTTTGATATAATTTTGGTTAAGTAAAAAATTAAATAGTATTAATTATGATTTTATGGATGAAAACATTTAAAGTTTTAAAGTAAATAAAATTTAAAATCAATAATAGAACAATAAAGCACACCAAAATTTAGGTTAAAAAAAACACACATGCCCATTAAGTCCAACCTTGTAAGTATTTATTATTTTACTAAGTTGGATTAGGTTAAGTCTATCAAACAAAGTGAACTTATATGACGTTTTTTTTTTAGGCTGGCACATTTAAACAAAGACAACTATTATTATACTTTTTTTATTTGGTTAATTAAAAATTAAATAATATAAATTATGATTTTATGGATGAAAAATTAAACTTTTTATAATATCAAAGTCCTTTCAAACTCGTAAGCTTACCTTCAAGTAAGCTAACTTTCAATCATGAACATCATGTTCTAATTAATTTGGGATGCAATTGACATCAAACTATATAATTACCCATTGCATTTAAGTGCTAAAAATTTACTAAAGTTGCTAATGAATGAAGAATATAGCACATGTATTTATTAACATTATTAACTTACTAATTATAAGATTTACCTAGTTTTATGAATGAAGGATAGATTCAATTCGAAATACAATGACTTATGATTCACTCACACCATTTATAAGTGATGATAAGTAACTGTAGTAGTGTGGCAAAAAGTAAAAAGTTTTAAAAAAACATTTTTCTCACATGTAATAACTGAAACAATACATTGGCAATTGTGATAAGTTCATAAGAATTAATATTCAAGCTGAAATATTATTTTATAGAACCCATA
Source organism: Dioscorea cayenensis subsp. rotundata (assembly GCF_009730915.1). Taxonomy (NCBI): domain Eukaryota; kingdom Viridiplantae; phylum Streptophyta; class Magnoliopsida; order Dioscoreales; family Dioscoreaceae; genus Dioscorea; species Dioscorea cayenensis. The sequence goes on along the minus strand of NC_052486.1, from coordinate 1,298,596 downwards.
ATACTCAAAAATGAAAGAAAACAAAAAAGTAATGACACAAAGATTCCAATTAATTAAATCATCAAATACTCATCAAATTCAAAGCAATTTATATTTTAAACTAATTTCCAATCCACGAAATATGATTGCCACATTTGGAAAAAAAGAATTAAATTCAAAATTAGAAGAGGTTTAAACTTCTCTAATTCACCTTACTAAATCAACCAAAAAAAAAAACCAAGAGAGGATTGGAGATCAACTATACACTAATATACTGTAAGATAAAGAAAATCACCAATGAATCCAATTACTTAACAAATAGAAAAAAAAAACAAAAACAAGGAAAAAACAAGAATTTTCTTCACCAAAAATTTCAAAATTTAGGCAAGATTATTTAAAAAAATGAAATACATCAATATTTCCTTAGTTCCAAACAAATTGTGTAATTTATTAATAATATATATCTAGGATGGGGAGAACCTTTGATTGTCTTCTGTTCATTCTTCATTAGTATTCATCAGGAGGAAAATCAACAAACCTGTGATTTATAGCAAGAGCTTTAATAGGCCTCATTATCCTTAATTTCCTACAAATAAAACATTGAATATAAGTTTAAAAAAAAATTAAAAATAAAAAATCAATGAAAAGCAAAGAAACAATACATGCATTCATAATGTGAAATTAATAAGCCTAAGACATCCAATAAAAATCAAGATTAATAAAAAGAGAGACAAATCTATTATCTTTCTAGGTCCACCAACAACCTCAAAGCAATATACCTGAAAATCAAAACATAAAAAACTTTAAAAAATAAAAATAAAAATAAAAATAAAACAAAGAAGAACTACTTACAGCTTTTGAAGGTTTCGGAGGCATGACGGAAGAACGCTAGTGAGGTTCTGCCCCCTTTAGAGACCTTCAAATCAAATTAAATTAAACCTTTTTTCAAAATAAACCCCAAAAAAACACAAAATAAAAATTAAAAAGAGAAAAAAAAGAGAAAAAAAAAAGAGTTTATGATGAGGTAGGGATTTGAGGGATCCGGCGTTCATGAGATCAAGAAGGACCCGATGTCGCCGGGATGGAAGGAGGCAAGGGAAGGCAAGTCCGGTTGCCGCCGGGGAGGGTTGGGATTGTTGAGGGGTTAGTAGAGAAGACCAGCGGCTCCAAAATAAGATCTAAGGTTAGTGGAGGAAAAAAACAATTTAAGTTAATGGTATGCTCACTCGCAGCAACTATCCGGTAACATGTACCAGCACATTTATCAACAAATCTAAAAGAACAGATTTATGTTAACATTTGTACCAGCACGAATATAGTAAAATTTTGGGGATATACTAATAACATCATGCCAAATGTCCACTCAAGAAAAACTTGAATGAATAGTAACATTTGGGGATAGAAGTAAGATATAATTGATATTTCTATTTTTTTTTTTTAAATCACATTTCATTGCAAACAAACCACCTCATTATATTGGGAAAACATAAAACTGTTTAAAAGATAGATTTTCAAACTAATTTTAAACTATTGGAGGGTCGGTATTAAAAAAATTAAAAAGACATGTGATTTGATTTATAACATCAAATGCCGATGATGATTATAACATGAAATTATATATATATATATATATATAATGTTGATCTATCTTTGTTATGTTTGATTATAAATGAATCTGGTTTGACAAACTCTAATAGCTGGCTTGAGCCGGTCCAATTACAATAAGAACTAATGGAATATTATATTAATGATGCAACAAAAACTAGAAGTAGTAAATGTTTATATAAATGGTTATATTAGTTTATCATAAGTAAATGAAATAAATATTACAGGTTATATTGGTTGTATGTTAATAACTCTTCCATAAAATTTTTACTATAAATTTTATTTAAAAAGATCAATTTTTTTTTTACCAATAGGCGACAAGCGGTTCTCATTTAAACGATTATAAAAAAACATATAAATACAGAGGTGTATTGGTTACGGTGTCGTAGAAAAATCCCATTGCCCTGTAAGTAGCAATCCTAAAAAGTGAAATCACTGTTTCTTTTACAGAAGATCCACACAATGTATAATATTGAACTTACCTGTACAATATATGAACACTACTGCCATGAGAAGGATTCAAACTCTTGTCCTCCTGTTAGTATTTTATGTCATACTATTGGGCTATCTAGTTTACGAGATCAAAGATTTGTTAAGAAGTTTTGTGAAAATATTAATTGATCAAAAAGCAGTTAATAATTAATATCTATTTTTATGGAGGGCCCCAAGGTAATTTAACCAAATTCCTTATCGGATTCGGGTTATTAAATTTTGCATGCGAGTTCGGGAAATTATCGGATCTAAAACGAGACGAGAATCCGACCCGTTATCTTCCACATAATTCAGTGCTCATTCTCTCCGAGACAAACTGGTCTTTTTTCCGTTCATCAATCTCGCGATAGGGCTCGCGCTGCTCAAAGTTGGTGAGCGATATCTGGATCAATTCTTTAATTTAGCTTAATTGTGATTGATTTTAGTGTTTTTCTCCTTTGATTTCTCTTCAAATTGGTATAATCATCTTGTAATTTGATTGTTTTTTCCTCCAACGGTGGTGATGACTTTGATTTTGGTGTTTTTTGTTAGAGTAGTTCGCAAATCCTGGTTTCTTGTGCTATGAATTTGAAGAGCGGGAAAATTTGGTATTTCAAAATCGTATCTTGGTGATTTTTACAGCATTAGGGTTTAGGTTTATATTCCTATTTTTGTTTTCAGGAAGATTTTTTTTTTTTTGGCTTGTATAGACTGATTATTTGAAATCATCATATCTTTGTTTTGATATCTGTTTCTCAAATGCTAGGAAGGACTGTGATTTTGCTGTTTTCCATTCATTGTAAGAGTGCCCAAATATTGGCTTTGTTAATGCTTGTAAAGCATGAAAATTTGGTCTTAAACATCCTTACTTGTTGCTAGAGAATTCTATCTGGGTGGCCCTTTGTCATATTAGGGTTTTACTTGGATTCACAGCTCTTTGGGTCATAAATCATTGTGCTGATTTGTCATTTGATTATTTGTTTTTATTGACTCTAAATATGTGAATGCAGGTGTTCAGTTGGCTCTTGCTGATAATTACCAGCCATTTTGCGTTTATATCATGAAAATATGAGAAATAGGAATGGCATGCCGTTCGGGTAGAATATTTGCTTTTTGAATTCTTCGGTTGAGTATGGTGATTTATTGTTTCTTTTTAAACGTATTCTGATCTTAGACCTCAGTTCATGCCATTGAACTTACATTTCATAAGTTCCTAATGCTTCATGATAGCCATTGTGCCACACCATCGTGCACATTCAATAAGCTAATTCTCATTGGAGTGTAAAGAGCATGAGAGGGGACAAAATAGTGAAATGCTGCTGATTACATGTTAAAATTTTATGTGAAAAACAACAGAGCTCAACATCAAATTTCCGTTCTGCATCATATTATATATGTATGCAATTTTCAGATTGATATTCCTAACTGGTTGCTTAGTGACCATTTCATTCAAACTGGAATTCTTGCATGTTATATAAGTAAATTAAAATATGATAGTATTGCATGCTTTTTCATTGCAATTCTAAAGATTCTGCATGGCAGATGTCTTCCTGGGAGCCTTAATTGAATTCTTCTAATGAGGGCACACAAAGGAAGCGGTCCCAATCATCTTGTGGGCACGTGAAGCTTGTTGTCATTTGGTGCATATGGCGTTGCTCTTGGCTTCCCGTGCTGCCCGCAGGCTACGGCCTCAATGCTGGGCGTCCGCTGCCACTGTCTTCTTCGCCCCTGGCCATAGGAAACCTAGTCCCATCAAGCCCATCCTCAGTCCCAAAACTCTGGGGACTCTCTTCTCAGCGCCCATCGGATCACCGGGGTATCATCTTCTGGCCTTGCGCCAGACTCTATCTCTCGCATCCATCACCAGTTTTAGCTCCTCTGGAAATCCAAATAAGGAGGAAGATGAGGATGAGAAGCCTTGGAATCGACGGTCGGCAGTGTCCAACTCATCTTGGATTGATCTCTACTTGCCGGATTCTTTGCGGCCGTATGCTCTTCTGGCTCGTTTGGATAAGCCCATCGGCACCTGGTTGCTGGCTTGGCCTTGCTTCTGGTAAAGATATGTATATGCATATTGCTTTCTTTCTTTCCATAATTTAGCCCTTCCTGGCTTTCATAGAGATCTTTTTTTCATTTTAACTTGTAAATTATGTTAGTTGCTTTGCCAGGGAATGGTTCCTACATAAGTAACTATAGGTGAAACGTAGAACTGAGAGGATGATAATTCTCTTGAAGATTATTCTGGACAAAAGATGCCTTCTTTCAAAGTTTCTCAAACTTACTTAGAATTTTGTTTGATTTCTTTTAGCCACGTGGAAACATCAATACCAAAGATGGTGTTAAAAGGTTCAAGTTGGTGTCATGTTGTTGTGGCTGTGGAATGGATATTAACATTGTGCAACTCATTCTGTTTTCATCATATGTATTAAATCAAATCGTAGAATCTGTCTTCTTTTCATTCCTTTGAGAAAATGATGGATGCTTTTGATTCATTAAACTCTCTAGGTCTATTACCATGGCAGCACAGCCTGGTGAATATCCCGATTTGAAAATGCTAGCATTGTTCGGTTGTGGGGCAGTGCTTCTAAGGGGCGCTGGCTGTACAGTGAATGATCTTCTTGACCGTGACATTGATGTGAAGGTATTTTCTAATTTTTTCACCTCCCTTTTGTGTGATAAGCACAATCAATATTAAAGACAAACAATCAAGAGTGAACTAGGGAAGAGAGGTATGTTCTACCACAGGTTGCTTTATTTATGCCCTTGACATAGGGAGCAATGAAGGAAGTATTTCTGCAGATAGCAAGCCATTTGACCACTTTCTTGCTAGACACCCATATTTGGATAAATTTGGGTTGTGTTGGGAATCCTCTGATTTTTTTGGGCTGCAGAACCAGTGCTATCAGTCTATGGCATATGTTAATGAGTGTCTCATTAGGTTACCGTTTGTCTGCTAAATGTGTAAACTTCTTGTGCTCCAGGTGGAACGTACCAAGCATAGACCATTTGCATCTGGTCTATTAACACCATATCAAGGGGTTGGCTTCCTTGGAGTTCAGCTTCTATTGGGTTTGGGAATTCTTCTACAGCTCAATAATTATAGGTATGCCTCATATCTGAAGGTCATGGAGAATCTAGAATTGATCAAATGGTGTTTATCTTCTTTATCTAATTTCTTGCATGACTTGTTCATAATTCATATTGATTGTATATGCATGCATAACAAGTCTCTTTACCATAGAACTTCTCCTCTATCTCCTAAAATCAGTTATGGGCAGAAAAATATATGAACATTCCCTTTTTCATTGTCTTCTTGTTTTGAACTTTTTTTGTGCAATATCAAAATGTTGAGTTGTAGAGCTGGAAAGACAAAACTCCCTGTACTATGAGACTGTGTTATTCTGAACCAATGGTTAACAATAAATCCATCATTGCTAATAAGTTTTGGCTTAGTCCTCGTTCTTCAACATAGAACTCCCTGTAGTTGTTGTTTGGTCTATCGTGAACTGGTGTTTATGTGAAGGACTCATTTAGTTTGCCTCGAAATAAGAAATTGTTTCTTCTTGGTAGTATGGCTATGTTATGCAATGCCATTGAATCTTGAGTTAAACTAAATTTTTGTGTGCCCTTTCCTGCGAAGTATTGTCGGGAATTTGTAGGGTTGCAAATCCTAAATTCCACCTAATTAAAATGATATAAAATAAAATAAAATAAGAGGTAAAATAAAAAGACAAGACACCCGTATAAACTCACACCCACTTCTTGATCATCTAAGCCTTTATTATAGGCAAAACCTTCATCAAACGTGCTTATTAAATCAAATATAATGGCTACTATCTTTCAAAGCTTGGGTTGCTAACATTTAACCCATGGGTGGCTTGAATTTGTCTCCAGATTTTAACAAGTATTTCATCATTTACTTCTATGTATTCCAGTGCTTCATCAGGCTAAGTATTTGGATATTTTGTCATATCAATTCTTAAGTTCTAACCAGGTTTAATTATTTTTGTGTAGCCAAATTCTGGGGGCATCATCATTGCTTCTTGTTTTTTCATATCCTCTGATGAAGAGATTGACATTTTGGGTATGGATTTTGAAATTATTTCCAATTTGTCCCTTATCCTTTCTCCGAAGCAACAACTAGTGATGCAGCTCTGGTGGGTGGTGTATTTGTAACAGCCTCAAGCATATTTAGGTTTGACCTTCAACTGGGGAGCTTTATTAGGATGGGCTGCAATCAAGGGGAACTTGGATCCTGCAATTGTGCTCCCATTGTACAGTTCAGGTGTATTTTGGACGCTTGTGTATGATACTATTTATGCTCATCAGGTATAGTTGTGAGAATCTTTTCTTTAGTGCATACTGTTTCTCTATGCATGCAAAGTAAATTTATAAACTAGGATAGCCATATGCATTAGCAACTACTGATAAACCATCAACCAGGATAAAGAAGACGACCTGAAAGTGGGTGTGAAATCTACAGCTTTGAGGTTTGGAGTTCTGACAAAGAATTGGATCAGTGGATTTGGGATTGCATGCATTGGTAGCTTATTTGTCAGTGGTTTCAATGCAGAGCTTGGTTCGTAGTACTCTTCCTTTCTGCTGTTTTTACCATGATTTTATTGGGTCCTATGTCCTGTGTAAGTCGTACTGATTTCTATTGTATGTCCCCAGCATGGCCGTATTATCTTTTTCTTACAAGTGCAGCTGGGCAGTTAGGATGGCAAATACTGACTGTTGATTTGTTCGACCATTCAGATTGCAATAGAAAGTGAGTATGGGCATGTTACAGTCTTTTATGAGCCCTTGACAATTTTTTTTCAAGTGACTTTATTAGCTTTGAACACTTTACAAAACGGAGAGAACAAACTGAAAAACAAGTTTCCCTCTTTGGGCATCTGTTCATTCTGTTTTGATCTTCCATCTAATCCAGTTGCTATAACTGGAAAATTCTGTGATGACTTTTGTTGTGTGATTGTCTGTAAAATTTCTGGGAAGGTTGAATTGTTTATTTTTTTATTTTTTTTGCATCTTTCAAATACCATTAACTGAAGTCTTCTAAAATTTCCCTATTGTAGATTTGTATCCAACAAATGGTTTGGAGCGTTGGTCTTCTCTGGAATCTTATTGGGCCGGTTGGCATCATGAAAGGGTTTAGTAATGTTGGCTCTGCTGCACATGATTCTGGTGGCCTTCTTGAGATCGATTTCTGTCCCTTGGTGAACTCTCATTGCAACATGGAGCGTAGTGATGGTAGAATTTAAATTTCAACCTAAAGGTTTGACTAACAAGGGAAAACATGTTGTGGTAGACCTAGAGATTAATAGGATATAAGAGACAAGAAACAAATAAAGAAGATAGGAGAATTTGCATAATTCAGTCAATTTTACCCATATTCACATGCAGGGATAGTATTCTTATTTCTTTGAAAATTAAGACAAGATAATGCAACCTTAAAACCATATATAAGCCAAGATCAAGCCGTTTTAGGTTGCTCCGAATTATATTATGACAATCAGTCAATCACCCTTTGCTTCCACCACGAACCACACAACAAAAAAACTCCTCTGGTCGTGCTCCCAAAAAAGGGTTGAATCACTAATTAGGTCGGATCATGAAATAATGCAAGGCACATTACAAAGTAGCATCAATCATGTGTTAGGATTTCATAATCCATTAGTTGTGTCAATTTTTTTCCTTGTTTTTCCTTATAGTTTCAGTCATTTTCAGTTCTCATACAAATGTCTATGGTGGTTCATAATTGATCTCCTTTAGTACGGCACAATAATGCATTTTCACAACTGTTGAATTTTCCAAGCATTTGAGAAAATTATCTGGTATTATGTAACTTCCATAATTTGAAAACAAAAAGCAAGGTCCCTTTCTTGTTAAATATTTGGGTGCCTCTGAGTTAATTCAATCCCTTGAGTAGTGGCCAACTATGCTTTGAATATTATTGTCATATACATCAACAGTTTAGGTTTATACTGAAGGGAATTTTTTTTCATGTTAAAATATGTTCTGTTATTAATTGTGAAATCCCATTTTCCATTTCCTTATTGTCATATTAAATATTAACACACCTCCACATTTCAAGATTTGCTGCAAAAGAAGTATATTTCTTGGTTTTCAAGTGTCATTTGGGGCTGATGTTCCAGTAGGAATAGAGTATTTGAAAGAGAAGAAAAGGTTGTCTAGGAGAATCAACTAATTATATGTTTAAATAAAAATTCTTACAGAAAACCAGGAAATACTAGAAGGGCTTTTTGTTTGTTTGTTTTGTTTGTTTTTTTTTAAAATTTATTTATTAAAACACGGGGTGAAAGTGTAGAAGGTAAGTAATATCGCGTTGGGATGGAAGGGCTTGATCTGTAATTTCATTGAGAATGTGTGATGCTATAGGTATAAAGAACAGTTATAGAAGCAATGCTTCCATCTCATATTTTCTTCTCAAATTATCTGTGCACTGAAACAGTAAAAACTCCGGTCCATGATCGGTTTCTCAAGTATTGTTCATTTTTTTGTCTTTTGTTATTGTATCAATTTTCTGTACTCATTACCATTTTAGTACCCTTGTCAACTTTGCTTGATATGATACGCCAACGATCAAATGATCTATTGGTATATGGGTCGCCGATAGAGCTCTTCACCGAGTGGTGAGAGTTTGATTCTCGGTTGAGGGCACATTTCTGGGAGATGTGAGCGGTGGTTGTGTGCAAGTCGTCCCAACGCCCATGTGTGCGCGGGACCTGCCCCCACTTGCTCCACCGAGGTTTGTGCATGCCCCTGACGGTTTAGCAGGGCCTTCAGCTGTCTGTTCCTCTTGTCAAAAAAAAAACTTTGCTTGATATATGAATTTAAGATCACAGTATCGAGTCTATATATTTATATGTTTATATAGAATAAAGTATTGAATCTATGTATTTTGAATAAAGCACTGAGTCTATTCATTCAATCCTCCATGTTTACCAATGAGTGATAATTGTATATAATTCATGGTAAACAGTGAACTATTCTCTGATGATCTTAGTTTGAATCTGCACTTTGACTGATGCAATTCCATTAAACCTGCAGGAAATTAGAGCTCAGGAAGGAAAGATTGATTGACTATATTTTTGGACCATCAATGGACCATTCAGTTGTGATCTAGTGTTTTAAAGCCAATATGGAGTTAATGTTGTGGATTGATTTGCATGGCATATCTGCATTTATTTGTGGGTATATTGATCATCATTATCTAGAATTGCTTTTAGAGGCTTGTCTGAAATTGAATGAATACTCTTTGTATGGATATTTATTTGTACATGATTTAATTAAGGCATTTAAAGTTCCATCTGAATATCTTTTGTCAAGATGAGCAGGTAGGCATAAATAAAGACAGGGATGTGCATAAGTCTCGGCAGAGCAGTTGAAGGGCGGGGTCCACACTTTTGGCGCTGGGATCACCTTCACACAATTATTACTCACACTCCTAGAAATATGCTCTCATTTATGATTCAAATTTTCACAATCTGCGAGAGTTCAAGGAAGATTCGGTTAATAATAGATCACTTGGTAGTTGGTACATCGAGTCTAGTAAAAAATCGCATTTTTAGTAAATGTTATGTTTAACTGTGGCCTTCATTGTTGGAGGGAGTACTGTCTTAAAAAAATTGAGAAGACTTGAGTGAGAAGACTTGAGGGTGATTTAATTTTTTAAATCAATGTATATTTCTTATGAATGAACAATAGAAAGCCTTCAAACAATGATTTGTATTTTTTGAGTTTTTCCATATAAATCACATTAATTATATCTTTTTATTGGTTAAAAATATAAAGAAACATCATATAACAAATATTTATGTAAATTTGGTTAATTTAGCATCGAAATAATGCACAATTTAATAATTAAAAATTATTATTATTTAAATAAATTCAAATCACACTATTATGTCAACTTTAATATTCATAATATAAATACAATTTATTCATTTTTATGGTTTATTCATGTATAGATTTTTAAGTTATATTGTTTATAATAAACAAATTTAATAAATATTATACATTACATTACATTGTTTATATGTTAATGATTTTTCCATAAAATTTTTACTATGAATTTTATTTAAATAGATTAAAGATTGAAGCTCATTTGAGATATATAAAAAAAAAAATTCATCTGTAAATTTTTTTAGCAAGAAATTTTGTGAAAATTTTAATTGGTCAAAAAGAAGTTAATAATTAATATCTAATTTTATTGAGGGCCCCAAGGTAATTTAACTAGATTCCTTATCGGATTCGGGTTGCTAAATTTCGCATGCGGGTTTGGAAAATTATCGGATCTAAAACCAGACCAGAATCCGACCCGTTATCTTCCACATAACGCAGTGCTCAACTGCTCATCCTCTCCAAAAAAGATTGGTCCTTTTCCGATCATCGATCTCGCGATTGGGTGTGCACTCCTCGAAGCTGGTACGCGATATCTGGATCAATTCTTTAATTTAGCTTAATTGTGATTGATTTTAGTGTTTTTCTCCTTTGATTTCTCTTTAAATTGGTATAATCATCTTGTGATTTGATTGTTTTTTTCTCCAATGATGGTGATGACTTTGATTTTGGTGTGTTTTGTTAGATTAGTTCCCAAATCCTGGTTTCTTGTAATATGAATTTGCAAAGTTGGAAATTTTGGTCTTTCAAAATCGTATCTTGGTGGTTTTTATTGCATTAGGGTTTATGTTTATATTCTTATTTTTGTTTTCAGGAAATAATTATTGGGGTTTTTGCCTTATATGGAATGATTATTTGAAATTATAAATCCTTTGTTTTGATCTCTGTTTGTCAAATGCTAGGAAGGACTGTAATTTTGCTGTTTCCCTTATCATTGGAAGAGTGCCCACATATTGGTTTTGTTATGCTTAGAGCTTATAAAGCATGAAATTTGGTCTTAAACATCCTTATTTGTTGCTAGAGAATTCTGTCTGGGTGGGCCTTTGTCACATTAGCGTTTTAGTTGGATTCACAGTTCTTTGGGTAATCAATTATTGTGCTGATCTGTCATTTGATTATTTGTTTTTATTGACTCTAAATATGTGAATGCAGGTGTTCAGTTGGGTCTTGCTGATAATTACCTGTGGCTAATAGTTTAACTAAGTGATGGTTAGTGTTTTAGTCTACTCTTCTCTATTTTATGAAATTTTATGATTTTGTTGTGATTATCAGCCATTTTGCATTTATATCATGGAAATATGAGAAATAGGAATGACATGCCGTTTGGTGAGAATATTTGCTTTATGAATTCTTGGGTTCAGTATGGTCATTTATTGTTTCTTTTTAAACATATTCTGATCTTAGACGTCAATTGATGCCATTGAACTTACATTTCTTAAGTTCCTAATTTTTTTCATCAAAGCGATTGTGCTGCACCAATGTCCCCATTCAATAAGCTAATTCTCATTGGAGTGTAAAGAACATGAGAGGGTACAGAATAATGAAATGCTGCTGTTACATGTTAAATTTTATGTGAGAAACAACAGAGCTCAACATCAAATTTCCATCTGCATCATATTATATATATATATATATATATATGCAAATTGATATTCTTAATTGGCTACTTAGTGACCTTTTCATTCAAACTTGAATTCTTGTATGTTGTATTAGTAAATTAAAATATGATAGCATTGCATGCTTTTTCATTGCAAGTCTAAAGTTTCTGCATGGTAGATGTCTTCCTGGGAGCCTCAATTGTTAGATGATACTCCTCTGGAGAGTTTCATCGGTGATGTTATGTTTTTGCGTTTTCTTGTTAGTAAATTTTCCATGTTGCTTTAATAATTATTTTCAAATGATCATCTTACGATGACAAAACTTCCTTTTCTTTGTTCTTATTATCAGGCAAATCTTGCTGATTCTTTCTTGGCGGACCTTGACGAGTTATCAGATAATGAAGAACCTATTCTTGTAAGTAACTACCTCTTTTGCATCGTGTTTTCAAGGCTGGTTTTGGATAAGGACTGAAGGTGGATCAAAATTAGGATTTCCATTGGCTTATTCAGGCATGGTGTTTGGTTGAATTGTAGGAATTATAGTTTGTTACAGAATAAGGTCATTTAATCCACAGAAGAGATATTAAGCTAATTGGATTAAGGAGCGGTTCTTGGCTCTGATTATTGTTCAATTTCTTACTCTATATAGACAAAGTCCTACTGTATTCAAAGAGGAAAGAGTAATAAAAGAACTTCATCTGCTCTAAGTGTAGGTGTTTTAGTGTCATTAACCTGTGTTTCATGATAATTTTTCTTTTAGGACAATGAAGACAATGATGCAGAAAACATGGAAGAAGATGGTGATGGTGATATGGCTGATCTCGAAGCTCTGAATTATGATGATCTTGATAGTGTATCAAAATTGCAGAAAACACAACGGTATAATGACATTATGCAGGTAATTGCTATGACTACTTTGGCATGCAAATTGGGGTAACTGAGGTTTTTAATATTTGAACGTAATGCTTGTATTCTTACTTATTTTTTTAAAGTTTTATACACCACGGAGAGTCTTGTTTTGACATGCTTGCTTGTTAGACATGAACCAAATTCCTTTGATCAGGCATCTTTGTACAGCTATTTTATAGGTTATGTTTATCAGTCAATTATCCATGGGATTTAACTCAAGATCAAGATGCTTTACAGTTAACCTTCATGCTTAAAATTTTTTTTTTTTCATTCCTATTTGGTTTCTTTACCTTTGCAGAAAGTTGAAGATGCGTTGCAGAAGGGAACAGATATTTCTAGCCAAGGGATGGTACTGGAAGATGATCCTGAATATCAATTGATTGTGGATTGCAATGCCCTGTCAGTTGATATTGAAAACGAAATAGTTATTATTCACAATTTTATTCGAGACAATTACCGGTTGAAGTTCCCTGAGCTTGAGTCCCTTGTTCACCATCCTATTGACTATGCTCGGGTTGTAAAGAAGATTGGAAATGAAATGGATTTGACCCTTGTTGATCTGGAAGGACTTTTGCCCTCAGCTATTATTATGGTGGTTTCTGTTACTGCATCAACAACAAGTGGCAAACCCCTTCCAGAGGAGAACTTAAAGAAAACAATTGATGCTTGTGATCGGGCACTTGCATTGGATGTTGCAAAGAAGAAAGTGCTTGATTTTGTAGAGAGCAGGATGGGTTATATTGCACCTAATCTTTCTGCGATTGTTGGCAGTGCAGTCGCAGCAAAACTCATGGGAACTGCTGGTGGCTTGTCAGCTTTAGCAAAAATGCCAGCTTGTAATGTTCAGCTTCTTGGGGCAAAGAAAAAGAATCTTGCTGGGTTTTCAACTGCGACCTCTCAATTCCGTGTTGGTTATCTAGACCAGACAGAGATTTTCCAAAGCACCCCTCCTTCTTTGAGGGTCCGTGCTTGCCGGTTGTTGGCTGCTAAATCAACCCTAGCAGCAAGAGTAGACTCGACAAGAGGAGATCCCACAGGGAAGACTGGAAGGGATCTGCGAGAGGAGATTCGTAAAAAAATAGAGAAATGGCAAGAACCACCCCCTGCAAAGCAACCGAAACCTCTTCCAGTTCCAGATTCAGAACCTAAAAAGAAGAGAGGTGGACGACGGCTGCGTAAAATGAAAGAAAGGTAACATACTTTGTTCTTATTTTGCTCTGCTAAGAAACTTTATAACATGTGCTATTTTTATTTTATTTTATTCTTTTTACAATATTTTGATATTGGATGACTCCAAATGTTTCAGATATGCGGTTACTGATATGAGGAAACTCGCCAACAGAATGCAATTTGGAGTCCCAGAAGAGAGTTCCCTTGGTCAGTACATCTGTAGACTCTCCTTTTACAAAGTTATCTGTGTTGTGTCATGGTAGTTGGTATAAATTTGTCTGCTAAATAAACTATATAAATGATTTTCATGATATTTATTTTGAAATAGCTTTCAGAGCATGCAGTCCCAAGACCTTTAGCTTCTTATAATGATTTCACTTGGTTATCACAAGATGTGGATGGCTAGGGTGTTTTTTTTTTCCTTTGTTATTGTGCCACCTAGTCTGGAAATGAAAAAAAATTGATGCTTCCATTTTACCAGTATGGATGCCTTGTGTTTGGCTAGAAAGTAGTCATTAATTAATGGCACTCCGAAGAAGACTTTGTGAGAGCTACATTGTGCTTGCTTGAGGTTATGTTTATAACTGGCAACTATTTGTGTAACTTAATATTTTGCTTCTAATTTTCTAATTGATTCTTGAAATATTTTTTCATTATCTATTTTAGATGCTCATACTCCATCCAAAAACAAAATAGGTAGTTCATATTGTGCTTCATTCTCTTTGAACGGCTTTATATTGCCTTTTGGTGCATGCCTACATACAGCTGCATTTTGGGTACTTTCTTAACAGATAGATCTGAAATTTTACATTTCTTTCCAGGTGATGGACTTGGGGAAGGGTATGGTATGCTTGGTCAGGCAGGAAGCGGAAAGCTACGGGTTTCAGTCGCTCAAAGCAAACTTGCTACTAAAGCTGCTAAAAGGTATGCGATTTCTATCAACTTCCATATATATATATATTTTATATATATTTAGCTCTTTTGTTAAAAATAAATGCTGTTGTTTGATTGTCAATGTTTGGAGTATTGTTGAGATGTCACGAAGAGGGATATCTCTGTAATCTTCGTGACATCTCAACAATTTTGTCTAATTGTTTAGTGTTGTTTGTTCATCTATCATGGTGTGCGAAAATTACGCATGTATTAATCTTTTATCTCGTCTTCCCATATTTCAGGTTTAAAGATAAGCATTATGGAAGTAGTGGTGGTGCTACCTCAGGATTGACTTCGAGTTTGGCATTTACACCGGTGCAAGTGAGTACACTTCCATTTGCATGTTCTCGTATGAATTCAATTTCATTAACTCTCACTCAAGTCTTACGCCGTGGTTTTTCGTCCTTCGTACTCCAGGGAATTGAACTCTCAAACCCACAAGCTCACGGGAATCTTCTTGGAAGCGGAACTCAGAGCACCTATTTCTCGGAGATAGGCACTTTCTCGAAGATTAAGAGAACATAGAACATGAAATCGATCCTCAAGGAAAGGGAAGCCGGAATCTACAATGCGTCGGTGGCCAGAATAGTTGAACTACTTCTATTTAGAAGAAATGAAATCAAGAATGCTATAACTACTGCTGCTTTTTTAGAGAAATGAATTCAAGAGTATACTGAATTCATCAAACCTAATCTCAGAATTTTTGCAGTTTTGTTGTACAGCACATTCCATAGAATCTTGGGAATGGAATTCTAGTTTTCCTTATTTGCTTTGAAGTTTGACCTTATCGATACTTTTATGTTTGTAACAATTGATTCAAAGCAGATAAACAAGAGTATAAGCCAAAAGCCACTGCAATTACAGCACATTGCTAACTATCACAGGAATCCCCGGCTGCCGCCTTGCTCTCAACTTGTGGGTGCTCGGCGGTTGTCCTGCATACAGGGCATGCCGGCGTCCTTACTAACCAAGAATCCAAACAACGCGCATGGAAGCTATGTTTACAGACAGGAAGCATCCTGCACTTCACCCCCGGCTCGAAGCTCTCCAAGCAAACAGCGCATTCAACGGAGTTATTATTACCGGGCCGAAAACTCATAGCTCGGTAGTAATTCCAGGTCCTCCGGTGACATCCCGCTGCCGCCCTGCTCGGTAGTCCTTGGCCTCGGCCTCATCCTTCCAACAGTGCAGATACGAATGAAGACTAGAATTCCGACAAGAATTAGTGTAAGCACAACCAAGATGATGATAGTCATGATCGCGACCTCTATAATAATGCTTAGCAATTTGCTTCCCATTTTAAATGCGCTCTTCTTTTTTTTCTCGACACGTATCTAATATGTTATCAGAGCTAATGTTTTGTGTATAATGATACACACACTATCAACTAAAAAAAAAAAGATTTTTGCTTCTCAAAGAAAGATGGGAATTAGAGAGGAAGAGTTCAGAGTTGCATGGATGGAGTAAAAGGGGAAGTTTATTCCATGGTGTTGAATGGAGTTGGATTTGGTAATGTGGAGTTGCTGGTTGTGGGGATGGTGAATGAAAGCATATCAAATCATTTAATATTAATTTAAGGTTTTTTGTATGAGAAATTTCTGGGGAAAAAAAAATAAAAACAGAAAGAGAAGTTTACCCCTCAAAATAAATAAATAAATAAATAAAAATTCTAGTGAAAATTTTAAAAGATTAATAGGACATACATGGTCCCAAGGATGAAGAGAGACAAGGGATGGACCATCCTAAGATCTATGGATCAGGACATCCCTCAAATCTACATGATATCTCAGACCTTTTTTTTATATATATATAATTTTATTGTCTATATTTAATCTTCCTACTAAAATCAACCACAAAAAAAGAAAAAAAAAAGAAAAGAAGGTATTCTTATGTAAATCCACATTATTGCATGTCCACATCCCTTGGATATGGTAATCCTAGTTATCAAAGACTGTCTACATCTTAAAGCTAAAAGATTGAACTAAATGAATTACCTGAAGAACTGATGAGAAAAATGGTTTTTATTCAAAAGATACCTAAAAGAAGTCTTGTTTTTCCTCAACTATCAGAATTTAGAACCAAGTTCAAACAATACCGGATTCAATTAATACCAAACGGTATACCGAAAACAAAGAGCTAGATGATCACGGCGTAGACTACTTGTTCATATACCATGTACAAAAAGATCAATCGAAAAAGCAATAGCATGAGTGCCAAACCAATTGTTGTAATATCTTTCAGGCTAGCAACCAGCTACCAGAGCTTCTTTGGGAGTCGAAGTAACACGAATAATTGCTTGAGCACTCAAAGGCGGAAGCTTGGCTTGGCAGAAGACCTCCCAAGAGTCCGCGTTCTCCACCTCCTTCGAGTCTTCAGTTGGTGAGCCTTGTGACTTCTCGTACACGGATTGCAATTCCAATGCGAGGACTCGAGCAGCCTCTCTTGATTCGGGAAGTTGGTCACTGAGTTGAGATGCTGCTGTTTGAACCAACTTATCAATCCCATATGACTTGATCCCTTCAATGCCCTGAAAGATCTCGGCATATAATATAATGCTCAATACAGTGCATAAATACATTCTTGGAATCAATTCAAGGATGTAGCAAAGTGGATATAAAAGCGAACAAAATTAAACTATCAACGAAGCAGAAAAAGAGTCGGAAAAATTTCAGAGAATATCAGTCATCAAGCTCAAGGCCGGAGGAAAGATGATCAAGCTTACCAGACGTGGCACACTTCTGCTGAAACACATGGATGCCTTGGCTCGTATGCGGGGATTCTTGTTCTTGAGATACGGCTGTAATTTAGGTAGTAAAAGAGAGGGAGAGACCCATGTGGTCATTGCTATCAAGGCTGTCACGGCTGCTTCGCATACAAACCGTTTATCTTGTGAAGATTTAAGCAGAAGTTGTACCAGCTGAACCCAAAAAAAAAAAATCATAGAACATTAGTTAATTCCATGTGCGTACCAAGGGATCTGATAAAATTTTTAAAAAAATGAGTAGGACATACCAAGGGGTCAACAGAGTCAATTATCACATCCCCATAGACTTTAAAGATGTCCGCAGATGTCATGATCGCAGTTTTGCATACAGCACTTCTTGGATTTTTTAAAGACTTCACGATGAGCGGGATCACACTACCCCTGCTCTCCAAAGTAATTAAAAAAAAAACAATAATTATATTATACGGCAGAATATTAAAGCATTTCAATTTGTTTAGAATAAATGATTGCATGGGTGAAGAAGACTAACAGCATTTCCATCATCCTTTCCTTGTGGTATAAAGACAGCTGCCGAACATTGTTTAAAGCTTCACATATTGAAACCCACTCCTTTGAGTCTAGCCTTGCTGACAGCGTCTGGGTGAAACAGAGACATCCAATAAAATCAAAATAACGTCACTCTTGTTAATGATGATCTACCATAAACAACTGTATTAAAAAATTAACAAGAAAAGGATGAGGACAGCCTCATACACTGAGGCACGCATCAACGTCCTGTAGATCAGTCAGATTCTCTGAATCTATATACTCAACTTCTAAATTTCCTGCTTCTATCACATTGTTCCCCAAGCCAGCATCATTCAACAAGGAATCAGACACGGTCGTGGGAACCTTAGTCTTCTTCTCATGATTTTCGACAATATTCCCAATGCAAACCTTGCCTTTAACAGAGCCATCAGGTTTTTTGTCTAATTCCGACGGGGGGAGTACATTGAGATCTCTAAGGGCTTGTCCAGACATTATCTTCAAAATATGAAAGCAAGAGAACATGAGTCATTTGAGAAGATACAGTAACGAGAAATAAAGCCGACAAGTATTAGTTCATTCAGAAGTAAAAGATAAAAACTCATGAAAGTTAAAAAATTTGGCTGTCACATGTGGTGATAACACTGCCCTTCCTTCTCAAATTAAAATATATGAGATAACATAGGTTTTATAAGTACTTGACAAATGGTTAGCAGCAAAATTTTAAATAAATCACAAAAAGTACAAGTGTACTTAAAAACTTAAATAAGGACGTATGATAACTAATGATCACAATGAAGAAGCATACTAGACTTTGTGGGCAAAACTAATACTAAATATTCCTAGAAAAATATAATTCTTATGATGAAGATCATCAAATGTGAGAAATTAGTGTCACAAATCAAAGAATACAGGCAGTCAGTCGCTCATGTAAATGGCATTACCTATTGTTATTTAATACACATTCATTGTGCATTCAAATGATGCAATAGACAACCCCTACAAGTAGACCGAGATACTTTCAAGATATCAAGGACCAAGATCACAATAAACTCATATTATTCAAATTGTTCAAATAGAAAATGGCACACATTGAATGAATAACATGATATCCATGAACTTAGTCTGTACACAGGGCCATTGAAGTGGAATTTATGGAAAACCCAGAAGGACAAAGCCAATCATCAGTCCAGTTACCGACAGCTACAAGTTGTCCATATCTCAAAAAACACATATTTACACCACTGATAACCCACGACTTGGCCCATCAACCTTCAAAACTCACTGAATTAAATCTCTTTTTATAACTTCATACTCATACTGCACAACTCACCAAACATCAAAATGCCAAACATCAGATGCCTGAGCTGAATACCAAAGACAAGAAGGTTAGTGGGGCAATCAAAGAATAAAAGGTTTCCATTATCTCAACTAGCACAAGCTAATGCTAATTTATAATCTCAGACAAACTAAAACAGTACATGAACTTTGAACCAGAGATCAAGATGTGTGATTTATCTACTGGACAAATGAAACTCATTCATCATGAATCCCATTCTATCATCTCATCAACTACAAAGTCCCTGATCTACACCAACTAAAACCTCTAACGAGGACAAGAAATCATTCCTTAATACAAAGTATAAAACATAAAAGGTGAAGAAGAACACATAACACTTTCAAATCTGTATCCACCTTTATTGAAGTTAAGAACAACTAAAAACATTCAGTTGGCAATTCAAACATCAGAAAAAAACTAAATAAACAGAGGAAAAGTTACAGTAACAAAGATCATGAAAAAATCTCCTTGAGATACTATTCTGGGCCACTATTACCAACAGATTTCTCGCCCTCTATAAGCTTCTCATTTATGGCAAAGAAATGCAAAGACTGGTCAACAGTGCAGCAACGCAAAAACATCAAATTTCTTCAAAAAATATAAAAGAAAAAAAAATGTAAAAAAAAAAAAACATAAATCAGTTTCCTCCATTTCCAATAGCAAGAACTAGGTTCTTAATTCCACCAGATTCGAAATAAAACCAAGACTTTCCGGTCAAAACCCACAGAATCAAGAACTCCCAACCAGACATCAACCCAGAACTCGATCTAACACTCAAAACAGCCAAATCAAACAGAGATCCCACAGTAAAAAACCCAACTTTTTCATTAAAAATAAAAAAAAAAAACCAACAAATCACAACCCTCACTCTCCCACAAGATTACCAAGAAAAACCCACAACATCCCCCACTAAACAAACAAAATCATCACATCAAACCACATTCAACCCACAATTAGATTCACAGAACCAAAATACACTTAAATACACACAGTAAATCGAACTCTAACCTCAGAGAAGCAGAGAATGCCGCCCAAAGAGAGCAAGAACGAGTGCGAGATTGGAAGAACCAAAGAGAAATGGCGAAGACTGCAGAGAGAGAGAGAGAGAGAGAGAAAGAGAGGGAGAGAAGTCGCTGTTCTTGGTTTGGGTCATTTCCAAGTGTCGGGAAGTTATTATCGGAATTTATTAATTCCTTTTTTTTAATTACTATAAATTAAATTACTATTAATAATTATTAATAAGTTATTACGTTATAATAATAATAATAAAATATGGGAAAAATTACTGTTCTACCCTCGATAATTTCAAAACTTCCCAAATGCACTCGTGAGTTTTGCATACCCGATACCTTCCTTTGCTATTGTTTCACTTCCTTTTACCCTGCGTTATGAAATTCCATCATCGTTCTTGTAAACCTTTTTGCATACATTTTTTCATTCTTTTTGCATGTACTCATTTCTTAAACGAGAGTTTCGTTTTTTTAAACAGAGAACTCATTTCTTAAACAGAGTTCATTTCTTAAACGGAGAGTTCATTTCTTAAACAGAACCCTCATTTCTTAAACAAAAAAACTCATTTCTTAAACAAAAAAACCTCATTTTTTTAAACATAAAACTCATTTTTTTAAACAAAAACATTAATATTTAAACGGAAAAAAACAAATATTTACGTGATAAATTAATCCCGGATATAAAAACCAATTAATCTTGGCCACTGTACATATTTCAAAAAGAAACAACGATATTTAAGCACTTTTTAAACGTAAACGCAATATATTAAACATAAACATCGATAGTTAAACAAAAGACAAACAAGCATATAAACAGAGAACTCATTTCTTAACAGAGAACTCATTTCTAAGCAGAGAGCTTTATTTTTAAACAGAGACCTCATTTTTTTAAAAAGCGAAACCTCGTTGAGTGAGGAGCATTGAGTATCTCATCGTCAGCCGATCTCGCGCGAACGCTGAGTCTTGAGCTCCGGATCCGGGCGAGCGATCTCGAAAGGTGGCCTCGCTCGTGTGGGGTCTTAAAGGGAGAAATCTTTATCGGCGTTGGCGATCCGGTTGGCGACGTTCCTCGGCGGTCGGAGTGGTGAGGTCTTCGATGGCGACGCTCGGATAAGGCGGGAAATTTGAACTCGAACGGAACCATTCTCGATCGCGGAGATCGTAACATGGATAGCAATAGGGTTAGGGTTAGGGATCATTCCGGGGTTTGGATCCATGGTGCCTAAGTCGGTGACGGAACGGAGGGAGGAAGCGGCGCGGATGAGGGTTCGATCTCGCCGTCTTCGCCTTCATCGTCTTCCCACGTCAGTCGACCTCATCTCTTTCATTTTCTTCGTCGTCGACCTCGGGGAAGACCGCATGCTCCTCGTCGTCGAGCGAAGGCATCGAAAGGTTGCACTCGTGCATATTTAAATAGAAACAACGATATTTAAGCACTTTTTTTAAAGCGTAAAGCGCAATATATTAAAGCGAAACATAGATAGTTAAACAAAGACAAACAAGCGTATAAGCAGAGAACTCATTTCTTAAAGCGAGAGCTTATTTTTTTAAAGCGAGACCTCATTTTTAAAGCAGAAACCCTCATTGAGTAGGGACATTGAGTATCTCATCGTCGCTGATCTCGCGTGAACGCTGAGTGTTGAG
The DNA here is from genome assembly GCF_009730915.1 of Dioscorea cayenensis subsp. rotundata. Lineage (NCBI taxonomy): Eukaryota > Viridiplantae > Streptophyta > Magnoliopsida > Dioscoreales > Dioscoreaceae > Dioscorea > Dioscorea cayenensis. The sequence continues at coordinate 1,276,762 of NC_052486.1, read as the reverse complement.
CTCGAGATCTGGCGAGCGATCTCGAAGGTGGCTCGCTCGTGTGGGGTCTTAAAGGAGAAATCTTTATCGGCGTTGGCGATCCGGTTGGCGACGTTCCTCGGCGGTCGGAGTGGTGAGGTCTTCGATGGCGACGCTCGGATAAGACAAAGGTTTGAACTTGAACGGAACCATTCTCGATCGCGGAGATCGCAACATGGATAGCGATAGGGTTAGGGGTTAGGGATCATTCCGGGGTTTTGGATCCATGGTGCCTAAGTCGGTGACAGGAACGGAGGGAGGAAGTGGCGCCGATGAGGGTTCGATCTCGCCGTCTTCGTCTTCATCGTCTTCACTGTCGTCGACCTCGGGGAAGACCGCATGCTCCTCGTCGTCGAGCGAAGGCATCGAAAGGTTGCACCTTTTTCTCTGGCAAGATCGAGATCTAGATCGAGGTGGAGATCAAAATTCCAGAGTTCGAAATCCCATTTTTCATGCAACGTGACTGTGATTGTGAGCCGCATGCTTTGTCTCACTGGCCCAGCCCAACTGCAATAAAGAGATTTTGGGGGTGATAAATACACCACAAAAAACTCATTTCTTAAACAGAGACCTCATTTTTTTAAACAAAAACCTCATTTCTTAAACAGATACCTCATTTTTTTAAACAGAAACCTCATTTCTTAAACAGAAAACTCATTTCTTAAACAGAAAACTCATTTTTTTAAACAAAAAACTCATTTTTTTTAAATAGAAAACTCATTTTTTAAACAGGAAACTCATTTTTTAAACAGAACCTCATACCTCATATTTTAAATAGAAGCTTCATTTTTAAATAGAAACTCATTGCACCCAAGGGCATTATAGTCAAACCCTGTCACACTTGCCACAACTTCCCACGCAAGGGACAATTTCGTCCAAAAAATTCCAAATTAACTCTATCAATCACTGTTAGATGTTTGGGGGGTTTAAAAAATCATTGTATTCAAAAGGAAGGGGTTTTTGGGGAGTGTAAAACTAACAGGGTGTTTTTGGCAATATTGCAAACTTACAGGGTGTTTTTGGCAATTTCCACATAAAATATTAATGAATTATATATTTGGATTATATTTATCAAAATTATTAATAAATAATTATATTATTATATGTGTGCATATATTTGAATACATTAATTCGACCCAAAACTTCACCGGTGTAAGATTTCTACTTTGCATGTATACCCTTGGAATTTTTTTTTATTACTAAATGTAATAAGTAAATGTACAGGGCTTGGACTACAAGTTCATTCTAACAGCTTGGGGGCTTTTTTATTACTATTAAGTTCAGTGTATTTTGAACCCGAAGCTCGAGTATTTTGTAAGCAATTGTTTTTTACAGTGGGTGGGGCTAATGCCATTAAAATTTTTTAAAAAAATACAAATATATATTAAAAAAATAATAAATAAATAAGCTATTAATTTTTTTTTTCAAACATGGATAAAATATCCGCAGAGGATGAAAAATAGAGAGATTAAGAGCTTTACTTGGAGAGATATGTTTCTCACTTTTTATTGTATATTACTGTACATCCCATTTGATACTGTTAGATTTTAATTCAATAGTTATGAGGAACGCCCCAATAAATAATATATATATATATATATGTGTGTGTGTGTTTTCTCTTATAATTGTTAATATTTAATGTTTTTTTTGTGTGTGTATATATTAACAGGACTCAAGACTAAGAAATCTACTTTGGGTTTATGCCCCTTGAAAAAATTTAAAATTACAAATATTTCCTTAAGAAAACTAGATTGTGTGCAATTCATATATAAAACTTTCATGACAAATTGATTAATTTAGGTCTAATCAAACTGGAATTTAACACTTTTTAATTATTTATAATGACTAAGAATAAATAATTAGAGCAAATGGCAATGTGGTGGAAAGGGTGTTTTAGCCTTGTAAATAGATATTTGTCAACATCAAAATTGAATGGAAAATTGGAATTTAGGTCGGAAAATTTTAATGTTTATTCCCAATCATTTTTATGGCAAACAAGGAAATGAAATAAATTAAATTAATTAGTGTTAATTTGATTATTAATATTAATTATAAACACATAAAAATTATTTATTTGAATATATATAGCGAGAATATCATCTAACTTCGTACATAGATGATGTTTTCTGGTTATATTTGATCTAATGACTCTCAGTCATGTTTTCTTTTTAACTATTTTATACTGTTTGGTATTGTTATACATTATTTGTCATTATATATGAATTAGCACAACTAATAATTTTAAATCTAATGGTTATTGTAGTGTCCCAAAATTTAAAAAATCTAGAGACGTACTTTGATGATGTGCCCTTATAATATGGTTTAAAATGTTATTATAGCAAGTATCCATTTGTGGTGGGCCACAAATAAAAAACCTTAATTTTAAATTAAAAATAATTGGACCTTGGAATTATGATTTTCAAGGATTTTAAAATTTATATTAGAACATGTTTTTTTAGTTTGATTCCGGAGATATGCAAATATAATTTTTAGATTTTTTTAAAAACTATTTAAAAAATAATTTGGAAAATAGAGAACATAATGTTATGATAAAAAAATATAAAAAAATTAATATTAAATTAATAGAATATGATGCCCAATTGAAAATCAAAATTTCATATACTATTTAAAAATAATAATTAATTAAATATCACACACAGTTAAAATATATATGTGTGTGATAATAAGTATGTTGCCGAGTTGTGTTTTTTTTTTGTTTTTTTCAATAGATTTAGTAGGAATTAGAATTAATAGTTCTGATTTGTTAAAATAATATGCTGATAATGATTCAACAATTCAGATTAAAATATTGTAACCACCATTAGATTTTGATCCAACGATAGAAAATCATGATTTGTAAAGATGAAATCTACAAACGTTTATAGAATACTTGCCATATATATTTATAATTTTTAGAAAGAAGGGAGTTTATTTTTACTGTGTCGGCTTTTGAGTCACAAACTCGGGTGTGAGTTGTTGTTGATAATTAATAAGGTGCTCGGCCGGCACGTGAAGACGCCGCTCGGTCTAATAATCGAAAAATAACTAATTAAAATTTATTATTTTATTATTTTATTAATTAATTTCTATAATAATGATAATAATATAATTTGTTATTATCAGTGAATTAATAATTTAATTGTCACGTTAAGTCTTACCTGCATGGATTCTTCTTGTCACTTAGTTTATGGTTTGATTAGCAATTCTTGATTTATTAATTGGTTATGACTTATGAGGGAATTATTGTAAGTTTTCAACCTTTGATTTCCAAATATTTTGTCTTTCGTACTTTGGGAAATAGTGATTATTACTATTTAAAATTTATTAAAAAAATATATATATAATTAATTTTTAAAAAAATCAAATAAATTTAAAATAAAAGTTTAAATGAGCTTAGTTACAATTTTTTTAATAAATATGATAAGCACAGTTAGCCAGGGACATGCTGGAAATTGATCACCCTGTTTCAGTTTTGAGATTAGAATATAAATAAAAAAATTAAGTAAAAAACATATTTAAATAATGTCATATATTAAATTAACACATAAAAAACATGGTAAATATTTTTTAAAAAATACTAGTAGGCAAATAAAAAAACAACTAATAAAATTCAATATATATATTTATGAAAAATTTATGAGCTTTAAAATAGAAAAAAATTGAATGATAATCATTCGGCTATTTCGAGGATCACAAAGTTTTAATTTTATAAAAAATAAACAAAAACTCATATGAAATTCTCCAACATAATTAGGTGGATAAATCAACCTCTTTGAAGAGAAAATTACTCATATACCCCTACTAAAAAAGTTATATTAGGTGCGTTCATTTGAGGGCAAGTGAGGGGAAATGATCTGACTTCTCCAACTTCTGATGTTCATTTGTGCTGAGGTGGGGGAAGTGTCACTTCCCCCACTTACGTCTGAACTGGATTTTGAACGAAGCCCACTTCAGTTTTTTCTTTATTAAAGTGGAGAAATGAGTCAATTTATAAAAACTAAATTCTTTTCACTTATAAAGTCTTTTTTGAACTTTAATCCAACACTTAAATCTTTCGGTTTTATTCTCACTTTCGGACAAACGAACATCATAAATCCTGAAAGTGATATTACTTTCCCCACTTCCTGACTTCCCTGTGAAATAAACACCCTTGAGTAAATCTCCAAAAATCAATTAAATCCACGTGGTGTTAAATTATTCGTTGAGTTACCTTCTTGCTGTTCAAACCCAACAGCGGATCCCACCGCTTTCCTTTTTATAAGTTTTCAGTTCCGTATGTCACGTGGATCCCGCGTTACCGAAACCATCGCCGCTAGAGCTCTAAATAACGGCTCAGAAAGGACGTATCCATGGTAAACGTGCGGGTTGGTATCCACCGTTCATTGTACCTAGAAATCTGTTCATCTAAATCTAGATCAATGTTCACGGATCTCAAATCATTATCAACGGTCATGATGCCGCCGCATAAAGTGTCCGTTGCGGCCGTATTTCTTGAGAGAATCTGACAATCCGAGGTTTAGAGAGCCGTTAGCGGATTCGGGTTTGTTATTTGAATCCGATAGCGCGAACCCGACCCGAATTCAATGTATCTTTTTCATATAGACCCCTGAAAGCATTTTAAAATTTTATTTCCACTGTTAATAGGATAAATCGTCCATTAACAATAGAAAGCAATTTAAAAAAAAATGAAAAAAAAATTATAAATGTGATTTTTTTTTAAATGAATTGAGACAAATTATTTTGTGTGTGTATATATATGATTTTTTTTTCTTGCAAATTAAATGTAGAAAAATCTATAAATTAGGAAAATATCATTTTAAAATTTGAAATTACATCTGTGAACATAATTAAATAATCTTAATTACTTCATAAAAATGACCTTATAATTATCATCGTAGATAGAAAAGAGAATTAAATTAAAGACCCCCATAATTCTTTTAATAACATTCCATGTAAAATTTCAAAATTCAAACTATTTCCAAAGTCATGCAAAACTTTATTGACTTAACATAAACAACCCTAAAAGATATTAATTTATAAATCACATTATAATGATTTAATCGGACAGAGAAAAATGTTCTGATTCAGATTAAGAAAAAAAAAAGTCATAAAATTTTCTTAACCAAACATTAACACATACAATTACAAATTTTAAAACGGCTTTCCCTCAAATCTAATTTTTTTCTCCACAAATATTAATAAAATAAAAGTCTAATATAAAATCCCAAATAACAAACTCTACGGGGTTACATTTTCAAGTATATATATACATGAGGATGAGTTTCATCTGTAGATTTTAAATATACAGATGTTTACCTCTATCATTGGATTTCAATCCAACGGTGATCAACGGTTTCAGAAATAATATTAATGTGCTTATAAATAGTAACACAGTGAATTATCAATCCATTCTTAACGGGGTACAAAGATTGGGTTATTGTTGAGCTACTATTGGTTTATCTCTGGGTAAAAATTTTAGGAGGTCACTGTACTATAATCATTTTCCACTTTGATCATTGAATTTCAATTTGCTTCTTTTTAGTCACCCTACACTGATTTCCTTTCACCAAGAGGTCACCTATAAGAATCCGGTCAAATAAGCTGAGCTGGCCACCGGAATTGGCTGAGTTGGATTGGACACGTCACCAAGCCAACTCAGGCAATTCCGGTGGTCAACTCAATTTTTTTGACAGGATTTTTATGGGTGATCTCCCGGTGAAAGAAAATCAATGTAGGATGACTAATAAGAAATAAATTGAAATTTAATAAGCAAAGTGGAAAATGGTTATAGTACGGTGACCTCCTAAAATTTTTACTCGTTTATTCTCTACCCACTTTACTCTCTGTCTCTCTCTACCCCATTTTCTCTCACTTTTTAAAATTTGAGAAGGTTTCTATGAACGTCCCTATAAGACTTAATCTTTATATATATATATATATATATAGAGCATTAATCATCAGAGGACGTTTATAAATTATATAAACATTGATGTAGGCAGGTGGATTAAAAATCCAACGTTTAATAAACAGTATTATTATGCTTATAAACAGTAGTACAATGAAAAAGTAAAATGTCAACTATTACTAATAAACCCTTTAATCAATATGCGATCTCAACTGTTACTAATGAACCCTTTACACAATCTGTGGTGTTTACTGTACCAAACTGTGGTTGTATATATTCATAAAACCCCTTAAAAAAACCGAATAAAGAAATCGTTTATTTATATATATATATATTTATTTATTTATAAACGGGTCTTTTTCAAAGGATCCGACCCGAATCCGATAAGACTTTCCCCGCATCCTTTTCTTTCCTTTCTTCGCATCCGACAAAACAACGCTTGATTCGTGGCCCCCTTCTCTCCTTCTCCTTCTTCTCCAGCTCTCTCTCTCTCTCTCTCTCTCTCCCTCGACGCTTCCCCGCGATCCCCTTCTCCTCCTTCTCCTCTCTCCCAAACCCTAGTTTTCTCCGCCATGCTTCTCTCTCTCCTTCTCTGATGGACCCTTCTCGCCCCGTTCCTTTCGTCATCGACCTCAATGAACTACCTCCCATCCCCCAAACCCCATCCCCTTCCCCATCCCCAGCTTCCGCTCCAATCCCACCTCCTTCCCCTGCCCCAGCTCCACCTCCTGTTCCAACCCTAGCGCCAACGCGGAATACCATTCCAATCGTTTTTACCGATGGATTTTCCTCCCAAGATGCCTATGCTCTTGCTTGCCAGATCCATTGCAGAGTTATCCCGACCGGCGGACCCGCCGGCGGATTTCCCTGGGGAGGCTGGGGTTGGCCCTTTTTTTCTTTCTTGTGTCATCTGTGGCCATCCTGAGACTCGTGGGAACACTATGGTTTGTGATGGCTGCGAGCGTGGGTTCCATTTGAACTGTGTTCGGATCCGGATGCGCCAGTTTCCTGATGACTGGCTTTGCCCTGAGTGCCAGCGCCGTGGTGTGCCTAAGAAAAGGTGGACGCTTGGGGTGTCGAGGCTGCTTAATATCAATGAGTTGCCCCCTTGTGATGCTGAAGTTGAGGTTATTACTGTTGCTAGCGCTTTACTAAGGTATGCTGATTCTTTGATCTTCTTTTTTTTCTTTTAAAGATGCGGATTTTGTTCCGATTCTACTTGTTGTTTTGATAATGTTGATGGATTGACTGTTGTTGATGGTGAAAATGACTGGACATTTGTTCTGGTTGTGACTGTTTCTGTTGCTCGCTGATATAAATGATGTGTAGTGTATGTGTGTTTTATCGATGAACTTCATAGGATGAGCATTTGATTGGATTGACTGATTGGATCTATGTTTAGTATCTGAAGGAGGGGTGGGATATGTGCTGATGAAGCATGATACTATTTTATCTTAAGAAGATGATAGATATTCAAAGTTTGGCAGGCATTCTTTCATTCTATCATAATAAAATCTGAATTTATATTTTGTTTCTTGTTTAAGTATATAAAGTCCAAGGTAGATGAATCATGAAAGATATCCAGAGCTCCTCTGATGGATTTTCTTTTTCTTTACTGTTATCATGCTATTAAAATAAGCAATATCTGCATTTAGCTGTTAAATGATTTATGTAGAAGGCTATCTGATTTTTACCAATTGGAAAATGTATGGATAGGTCTCTCTTTATGAGTTTGGTCTTGGGGTTGGATTCAATATCTTAAATCTTTATTGTCTAGCTGTACCGATTGGTATATCTTATTGATATGTCTGAGTATCCTTGGTGCTTGGTTGGAGCAGATACCTTAAATCTTTGTCGTTTAGCTGTACTGATTGGTATATCTTATTGATCTGCCTGAGTATCCTTGTGATGCTGAGGTTGTTCCTGCTGCTAGCGCTTTACTAAGGTATGCTGATATAAATGATGCATAGTGTTTGTGTGTTTTATATATGAACTTTATAGGTTGAACATTTGATTGGATTGACTGATTGGATCTATGTTTAGTATTTCTGAAGGAGAGGTGGGATATGTGCTGATGAAGCATGATACTATTTTATCTTAAGAAGATGATAGATATTCAAAGTTCGCTAAGTATTTTGTCATTTTGACAAATAGACGACAAGCGCCTCCCATCTAAGGGTAAGTCAGGGGCATGCACATGGGAGCATTGCTCACCAAACCGTGCACTCACCTTGCGCGAAGTGGGATTTGATCCCGGGTCTCTCCGAAATGAATGCCCTACGCAAGGGACCCGGTGTCAATTGACCTATTGGTCGTTGGCAGCATTCTGTCATTATATATTAATAAAAGCTGAATTTATATTTTGTTTCTTGTTTTAGCATGTAAAGTCCAAGGTAGATGAAAGATATCCAGAGCTCCTCTGATGAACTGTCTTTTTCTTTACTGTTATCATGCTATTAAAAAAAGTAATATCTGTATTTCACCGTTAAATGATTAATGTAGACGCCTATCTGATTTTTAACAATTGGAAAATGTATTGATAGGTCTCTCTTTATGAGTTTGGTCTCGGGGTTGGATTCGATATCTTAAATCTTTGTCGTCTAGCTGTACCGATTGGTATATCTTATTGATATGTCTGAGTATCTTTGGTGCATGGTTGGAGCAGATACCTTAACTCTTTGTCGCCTAGCTGAACTGATTGGTATATCTTATTGATATGTATGAGTATCCTTGGTGCATGGTCAAAATAAAGAGTTTTGCAGGTTAAACCTTAAATTGGAACTTTGTCTTACTCTAGATGAAAAATTAAAAAATAGCAACATGCAAATCATGTGCATAATTACTTGGGCGTCTGATCAAGAGAAAAAAAATGCCATTGCAAATCGAATAATTGTTTGTTTAAACTGGAGCTGTATTTTATTGCTCATTTATATGCTATTTTCATAACAATTGGGACTCATTGGCATGCAGATTTGAACATGCAAATGGCTTGACATTGACAGTTTGTGTTGACAAATCTGCTCGCTGTTTGTCACCAGATTATAGCGTGCATCAAGTTTGGGACTTTCAAATAGTTTAAGTGAATTTGCTATAGTTTGCTGGTTGATAGTTCCTGGTGGTAATAGCAGTGACCTTTAAACAGCATAAAAGATGGTTTCCAATAATAGTGATTTGAGTTATTAAATTGGGACAAACTTTTCATTGATACTGGATACTTGGATTCAAGTCAAATGCTATCTTAGCATTGACCTACCGTTCCTTTTGTCAAGATGTCCCCCCTGTTTCTCAAATGTATTTGAAATACTGTATATAATTCCCTCCATCTGCTGTGTTATACCTGATTAGTGATTACTAATGTTTCTGGTCACCCTTTGCTTACCAATGCGACCAGCATGTATTTAATATGTACTGATAACTGTTCCCTTCCTTTGCTGGACAAACGTTAGATAAATGGAAAGTATTATATTGGAGCCAATTGCATATTTATTCATATACTTGCATGCTGTTAAGTATTAAACTTCAGACCCATTTTGGATGATAACTTAGCTAAAATAGGTTTAATTGGATTTGCCAGTGTGCTGAGTGGGAAGGACTTTCAAACTTGACTTGTTGGTTAGAAGCCTGGAATACTTAGTAGCTCTCTTTTAGATAATTCCTCTACCAACTTACTTCTAGTGCTTGCAGATTATTTTGTTAACTCTGAAGTCTTTCTGCTTTGCTAGTCTGTCTGAGTTTATTCAAGGGCCTTTGATTTCTTCCATTTCGGTTACCTTTGGAAAGAAGCTATGCCCTTCCTCCCTCTATTGCACCACTGCTATTGTTTGCTTCTACTGACCTAACCTTTCGCTGATTAATCTTTTTGTCAAGTTTGAATTTTCTGCAACCTAGATGTATTTATTTAATTATTTTATTGAATGAGAAAGAAATTTTTTACCTGGCATAACTTTTTTGTGCTAAAAATATTGTGATGCAGTTTAAGACCCTTTTTCCCCTTTTATTTTTGGAATAGTTCATGCTTATCAGTTAGTAGTGCTTGAATTGCTTTCTTGTTGGTTGTTTTTGTTAGTGAATGAAAATTCTAGATGCAGTTTTACTGATTTAACTGCTGTAATATGCAGAACAAACAATCATAGTGGGGATCCTTTTGGTGGCTTTGGCAGGCAATTTCCTCAGATAAACATAAATCTTGAAGGGAATAGTTTTGATGCTTCAGTGGCCAGGACTTTGACAATGAGTGCAGAAGATCCAGAACAGTCTGGACTAAGTACTATTAGAAATTCACCGGCTCCTGGTTTTGGCTCTTTGCTCAGAGAAAGGACTACTGCATATAACTCTCCTATCTGGGCATCCAGCCAGTTGCAAGAAGATACACTAATTCAGGCCTTGAGAGATTTCATTAAGGAAAGAGGAGGATTTCTTGGTGAAGGTTGGCATGTAGACTTCAAACAAAAGGCGAACAGATCTGATTCACATATTATTTATTGTGCTCCAGATGGAAAGAGGTTTGGGTCAGTGTTTGATGTTGCCCACTATCTTGGGCTAAAATCAAATGTTCGGGATGAAAGAAACGAGAAGTCACTACGCCCTAGGAGGAGAAGGAAAGAGAACACAGGAACCACAGCGACCAATGTGCTAGCTGATAATCAAGACAAGTCCAGGAGTGGTTATTTTGCGAAGCGTACTTCTGATATGGGGGTCGTGGAACCTCAGTCCTCCAACATACCTAGTCTCTCACAAGCTATGGAATCTTTCACGGGGAAAGATCTTCGCTGTGAAACTCAAGCTTCGGTTGTAAGTATCTTTATTCTCTCATTCATAATTGTTTCATGCATGTTTTTAATTTTATTGGCAGTTATTTGTATTAGGTGATCGACTAGAACTGACATGTGCATATGTTAACCCTTTTTTTATTATACATAGATGCACGCCCAATCTTCTGCTTTGGTTGAAGTTCCTGTTGTGATTGTAATAATCAGTATATTTGATTCTGTATTTCTAGGTTGATCTTCCTGTTCAGTATGAGGATTTCTTCATTCTCTCCCTTGGAAAAATTGATTTACATGTGGGATATCATGATTGCACACATATTTGGCCCATAGGATATTTATCATGCTGGCACGATAGAATTACAGGCTCATTTTTTGAGTGTGAGGTTTCAGATGGTGGTGATTCTGGACCTGTGTTTAAGGTTAGAAGGTATCCATGTTCTTTGTCACCAATTCCGAATGCAGCAACTGTTCTATTTCATGATAAAGTCAAAAAAGTTGATATAACAGAAAGTGTGGCTAGCAGCAGCATGGTTATTGATGCTAATTCTAATAAAGATGATGAAATTCTACATCTTCTTTCTGATCCTAATCCTGAAGATCAAGATGTTCTGTCATGCTTTAGCAGTGATCATTGTCAGGCACCACCCGGTTCATTTATGCAAATTGACATTCAGAATCCAGAAGCTTCTGCAACTCAGTTTCATCCCCATACAGAGAAGCCTGGTGATTCAAGAGATGAAATTGGGGAGTTCTATGTAGAAGGAAGATCGTCCTCTTCAGTATGGAAATTGTTATCTCAGACTCTAATAGATGCCTGCCATGAGGTGTACAAGCAATCAGGCCATGTGAAGTTTGTCTGTCAGCATAATAATGGAACAATATCACACTCAGATGATGCAAAAGTTTTTGATGGTTCTGGTTCCCTGGCTAGATTTTCTTCTGCTTCTGGTCCAATTGATTGCCCAAGAGTGATTATGACTGATAAGGAGCTAGATGCTTCATGCAACTCGTTAGCCAAATGGTTAGACCAGGACAGATTTGGATTAGATATGGCTTTTGTGCAGGAGATTTTGGAAAAGCTTCCTGGTTCTCGTGCTTGTGTTCATTACCAGTTTTTGAATGATAGAAATGACTCTTCAACATCATTGACTGTTGGAAATGGGTTGCTTTCTTCCATGCAAAAGAATGGTGATTGTGCCAGAGATGAAGGTGCATCATTTGGTATGAATAGCAAGCATACAAATGTCAGGCTTCAAGAGGCAGCAGGTCACCATCCTCTCCCAGGACATCCCTTGAAAAGTAAGCTTCCTGCAGATCTTATTGGAGATGTTTTCCAGGTACTCTCTGATATGCCTATTACCTAAGCTGAATTAACCGTATATATTGGAAATGAAATCTTTTAATTGAGAGGCATATTCTGTTATATGCCCAGTTAATAGCCCCAACCTTAATTTATATTTCTTATAGTTGTCAAATTTTGTTGTGCAGATATGGGAAATGCTATGGCGTTTCCATGAAATATTGGGACTTAAGGAACCTTTGAGTTTTGAAGAACTAGAAGACGAGCTTATTGATCCATGGTCCAGTGGCTCAGATCATTTAGAGAAATTTGAAAGGGAGATTAAGGATAGCAATGGTGTGATTTCACAGAGGACTGAAAAGTCAAATAGCCCAGCTATGTTTAGGACTGGTGAATCTGAATCTCCAGTCCATGGGGAGAGTGATTACAAATTCATTCCCATTGAAACTGGAGTTAGGAAGGAAACTGAGCTTGCTAAATTTGCATCGCATACTTATGGCCGGTGTACTGGTGTTGTTTTGGCGAAGGCCCATAGCTCACTGCTGAAAGTTTTAGTTGGTGAGCTTCTGTCTAAGGTGGCAGTCTTTGCAGATCCAAGCGTTGACACTAGAGAACAAAAATCAAGACGTGGAAGAAGAAAAGAATTGGAACACACACTCCCTGGAAAAGACAAGATTGATTTACTTCCTGTTAATGGACTGACGTGGCCAGAGTTAGCACGGCGATATGTTTTGGCTGTTTCAGCTATCAATGGTTTTGTGGATTCTCCTGAAGTTTGTAGTCGTGAAGGCTTGAAATTGTTCCGTTGTCTACATGGTGATGGTGGTGTCCTTTGTGGATCACTTGTGGGTGTTGCTGGGATCGAGGCAGATGCACTGGTAAGAGGAGAACAGGACTAAAACAATATTTTTCTTACCATTCATTGAATGTAAATTCCCGATTGGTAGTAATACGGTGATATAGCATAGTTAACTTAAGGCCAAATCTAGTGATGCTCGTTAAACACTTTGCTGCCCAAGGGCCTTTTGCATTCTTATGACTTTTGAATATTAACTCACAGAATGATGAGCATGGAAGTTATGCTTTGCATTGTCCACATTTTAAATTCTCAATAAGTTAATATGGTTGATGTGTGAATTTCTTCTCCCCAAGTATTTCCAATGAATCTGTGATTTCCTGGAAGCCTGTATTTGTAATTCTCATAATATTTTTTTACATATTTCTGTTCAATTTCTTGCTATTTTGGCTTGAAATTTCTTAGCTCAGGCAGCAAAAAAAATTGAGCACTGATGAGGTACTTAAGTTATTTTTGACCAGAGAAAAGCCAAGTTGGACATGTAGGTTGTTTATGGATGGTAATGTAGCTTCTTTTAGTTATATCAGTCTTCCAAAACTATTTGGAATCTCTATTGTAAGTAACAAAAGAATATGTTTTATTTGGTTGCGGATATCCATGCCATTAAAATGTTTTTGCTCAATATTGATATGGAAGCAAGTGAAATCAGAATATAACTTGACTATAATCTACGACTTGTGATGGGCTGGATTTGATTTCAATTGTCGTTGAAAGTGCATGCCATCTATGACCTCTAGAATATCGATAATTTTGGTTAAATAGCATCATTTAATGTATAATTAATAAATAGGAATGTATAATGTACAGTTGTCAGTTGGCTGGGCAAATGCTTCCTATATATTTAAAACATGTTGGATCTAAAATTTTTGAAAATATTTCAGTGGTGATTGAATATGATCAATCTTTAGGTTCTCCTACTTAAAAGTTACAGCGATGGCCTAGTGAATAACTTTGTTGTTTAACAATGTCCGAAATCACTATAAACTAGACCGACATCCCTTATATTGATGGTGACCGAAGTTGCTGTACACTAGACCTGAGATCAGTTGTATTAAAATATAAACCGACATTAAAATACCGCACCATGATGGCTACCCTTACGTAGACCTCACCACGTGTCAAGAGCCGGAACTTGGTCTTTTTTTCAGTTTTTTTATCGCCCCATTGTAAAGTACTATGTCTGCCTATGCATCATTCTTTTGATTATGTAAATAGCCTACTGTTAATTTGAAAGGTTTCACCTTTTAGCATGTATTCCATATATATTAATGACAAACTATTTAATACTAATTTATTCAGTTCTCAGCTACTACCAGAGGCTGCAAGCCGAATATCCAATTGTAAATTTCCAGTTGGTAGAATGCAGTATGTACATGGTGATATAGCACAGTTAACTTAAAGGCCAAGTCTAGTGATGCTCATTAAACTCTTTGCTGCCCTAGGGCATATTAACTTACAGTATGATAAGTATGGAAGTTATGTTTTGCGGGATCCATTTTTTTTTTAATTCTTAATTAGGTAAGTCAATGCGGTTAATGCAAGATTCCTTCTGTGCAAATATTTGTAATGAATCTGTGATTTTCTGGAAAGCTAAATTGGTAATGCTCATAATATTTTTGCATATTTGTGTTCAATTTCTTCCAATTTTGGCGTGCAATGCTTAGCTCAGGCAACACAAGATTGAGCACTGACATGATACTTAAGTTACTTTTGACCAGAGAGAAGCCAAGTTTTAAATGTAGGTTGTCTACAGATGGTAATTTTTATTTTTAGTTATATCAGTCTTGCCAAAACTGTTGAAATCTCTGTTGTAAGCAACAAAAGAATTTGCTATTTTTGGTTGGGAATAGTCAGACTGTTAAACTGTTTTGGCTTGATATTGTTATGGAAACAAGTGAAATCAGGATATACCTTGCCATAATCGTGCAACTTGTGATTGGTCGGATTTAATTTAAATGTCGTTGAAAGTTCATGCCATCTATGACATCTGGGATATATAAAATTTTTGTCAAACAACATTGTTCCATGCATGATTAATGAAAAGGAATGCGTAATGTATAATGGTCAGTTGGCTGGGCAAGTGAATCCTAGATGTTTAAAATATAGGTCAGAATTAAATTTTTGAAAACACTCGAATGATGATTGAGTTTGATCAACCTTTAGATCCCGCTACTTAAAGGTTACAGCAATGGCCTAGTGAATACCTTCGTTGTTTATCAATGTCCAAAATGGCTATAACCTAGACTGACATCCTTATATTGACAGTGCCCAAAATCGCTATACACTGGACCTGAAATCAGTTATATTAACAGATTAACCAACTTAAAAATAACACACCGTGCTGGCTGCCCATACGCAGACCTCACCACGTGTCAGGAGTGGTGACTTTGTCTTTTGTCGTTTTACTTAATGCCCCATTATAAAGTACTATATCTCCTTATGCATTGCTTTTTGATTATATAAATAGCTTGTCATTACTTTGAAACATTTCACTTATCAGCATAAATTCTAGGTATATTAACTGTAAACTGTTCAATACTAACTTTGTTAATGCTCAGGTGCTAGCGGAGGCTGAAAGGCAAATATCCAATTCGGCGACGAGAGAAAATGAGATTTTATTTGTAGAATCTAAGGATTCTGATTCCGCAAGTGTGTGCGAGCCTGCAGTTACAAGTGGTGGCGGTCTTCCTGAGTGGGCAAAACCATTAGAACCTGTGCGAAAGCTGCCCACTAATGTAGGTACACGGATTAGAAGATGTATTTATGATGCTTTGGCTAAAGATCCTCCAGACTGGGCAAGAGAAGTTTTAGAACACTCTATCAGCAAGGCGGTTTATAAGGGCAATGCATCAGGCCCTACCAAGGTATCGCTTCGTTTTTCTACCGCCTGAAAGTTACCAATAACTATTTTTGACTGTGGAAGATGATATATCTCAATAGCTCAAAATTTTTGTTCATTCTCCTTTGAGGTCCAAAACTTGTACAGCATTGCAATGCTCTTTGAATTTTAAAACTTCTACAGCATTGCAATGTGGTTTAAAATAATGATCAATTTCCAAATAGTGGAATTATAGCTGCATGGTCTTGCAGTTTACTGCCATTTTCTGGATAATCAATCTTGATTTGTAATATATAGTTCAAATAGATGTGACCTAACAACCTGAAATTTGATACTTTTGTTCTTGTTTATTCTGTGACAGAACTAAACCTTCTGCTTCGGGTAATTTTCTCATTTTTACTAATTTGTATTGAGTTTACCTCTTTTTAGATCTGTTGGTGTTATCTTGGCTTTTGCTGATTTGTAATTTCCTGTTTAATGTTGAGTTGTATACAGCATTTGAATGCCGAACACCATAAAATTTGTCTTGCATCATAACTGGATTTTCAGAAAAGGTGAAATGTTTGGGTGGATTTAATATGAAGAGAATTAGAATGTGAAATGCAGAAAATCACTTACTGTTAGATTTCTGTATGGTAGACATGAACTCCATGGTGATATTAATTGTGAAGATTTTGTTTTTCTTTAATAATCTTAAATGTAGTCTGCTGATAACTTTCAACTCATCATGGTTGTGAGTGTTCTGATATTGTGAGGAAATTGTTGACTAGTTATCAAACAAAGAATTATTTGAATAACTGGAGAGGTTTTGGCTTTTAGGTTCTTTCAAATGAATGGGCTGGCAAATCTTTGAACATGGTGTTTCTACTTTATACAGAATAACTGTTTAACACTAAAGTAGTAGATAATTCTTATCTGGATCTTGCTGGTTGCTGTGAAGTTCAATGGTTTGGGTTATCTTTCTCTGTGGAGTTCTATTTTTAAGTATCTTGAAAATGAAAAGATCATTGCTCTTGTGGTTTAGAAATGTCTTTATGTAATATTATTAGAAGGTAGCACAAAGTTATTTCTATATTTATATAGCTTATACAGTGATCAAATTCTTGAACATTTGCATCCTTCCTCAGATAATTTTATGCTACCTGCTTAATAAGTCTAGAGGCACAACTATTTTGAGGTCAATGTAAAAACTTGAAGCCATCAACATGCAAGTTTGGTGGGTAGAATGGCTTTGTTTGTCATGAAATGTACTTTTTTATTAAAATTAGATAATCAACCGATTGTATGTGCTTGTAGTTGAAGGTGAACCTTTTCAGTAGTAATTAATTTTTGCTTTTGCTTATGCACAGAAAGCGGTCCTACAGTTGCTTAGTGAGGTTACTAGTGGAAATTATCAGCAAAAACCTAAGAAGGCAAGAAAGGAGAAATGCTCTTATTCTCTTTCAGATGCCATTATGAAAAGATGTCGCATTATTCTACGTCGCTGTGCTTCAGCTGATGAAGAAAAAGCTTTTTGCAACTTGCTTGGTACTACACTTTTGACTTCAAATGACATTGATGATGAGGGTATTCTTGGTACACCAGCTATGGTTTCCCGCCCTTTAGATTTTCGTACAGTTGATTTAAGACTGGCAGCTGGCGCATATGTTGGATCTCATGAAGCTTTTCACGAAGATGTTCAAGAGGTTAGTTTCTTCAACTTATCTTTCCTTTACCTTAGTTGTTAATCTGAAAATTTCAGGGATGAAGGATGCCCTATTTCTCTTTGCATTCATGTGTTATATAGCATGTTATTGGATGAGTTATAAGAGTAGTATTTTTTATGCAATCCTTGTCCTAGCCTTTGGAGATTAATTAGAGATGCCAATATTCCTCAACTCATCAAATTATCCTGCATCATCACTTTGGGAACATTTCTATTATATATGGATTTAACTAGTGTTTGCATTTAGCACTTCACTCTTTTGTAGTCATAGCAAAGCATTTTGGAACATAATATTGGTCTGTAACTGGCTGAAGCTTATGTAGTTTGTCTGCAATATTTCAAACTATGTATATGGCATTAGATTGGTAGCTTTGTTTATTCTTTCTGGACTGGTCATGCTATTGACTCGTGACATTGCCTGATCATGCTTGGGCTGTCTCAGACAGCACTGCCACTATGTCAGTGACCTGACTACATTGCATCTGACTGAGTGGACAATGCTATCAATGACTTACCATTCCTACGTTGTTTGTTCAACTTCACCCATTGACTGTGCACAATTGTCACCATGGAAGTTGCTCCTTCCCATGGTCACTGGTCTGTTGAAATTGGCATTGATGCCAATGTCTGGTGGTGGCAACATCTTCGCTAGTTTTTTATCAAGCATGTCTATATGAGCATTGATGCTCATCTCTTAAAAAGTAATCTCGGGGATTTTGTTATTGGTATCAGAACTACCAACACAAATTGAAAATGCCGCACTTCCAGATCTGCCATTCCAAACACACTTGGGGGCAGTTTGGCATGGACCAAATAGGGTTATTGTGAGCAATAATACATGTAAGTGGGTAACTTCTTTGTTGGCTTGCAGTGGTGTTCTATTTTGTATAAGACAGAGCTGAAATGATTCTTGTTCTACAAATGATGCCACTCACACAAATTTCTATCAACTTATACCAAAGATCATTATAGATACCAATTTTGTCAAATGTGAGAAACACTATAGGTTAATGCTTGCCAATCTAATTGAACTTGATTTCTCCACATCACTTTATCCTCTTGAAACCGAATGACAGAGGATGTTATCATTTTCACCTACACTGCAGAAAACTAACCAACTGTTTCAGAGATACTGTATTCTTGAGCACAAACCCCTAGTTTAATCAAAATAAATTAAATACTCAAACTGAATTTAAAGCAGATGCGGAATTTTCAGGGTATGGGACATCAATTTGTCTTTAATTAATGGGCGTCATCCATTATTGAGCTAACTCAGGAAGTATATGTAGACATCTTTCCTCTAAATTGTTTTCTATGTTTGGTCATTAGCTTATCCGTGATTTAAACTTCGATCAGATAACACGGCTACCTAATGAGTTCTACTTCTAGGAGATTAGCCATCTAAATATTCATTAGAGTTGCTTTTTTATTGAAATGTGAATGTGTTGCTTAATGTTAACACACAAGCTCTTTAGACCACCTGGGGTGCAACAAAGCATGTTTATTTTGTGAAATTATTGGTTTCATTGTGAAACATAGTGGTCCTTTACTTACGGCATGCTAGATGCTACATGACCCCTTATTGGAATCAAACAATAAGCTGGCTAAAGCTTTTTATTACAATTCAGACACAATGCATTCAACGCTGATCTTTTAACATGCTGAAAGAAAGCTGGACTTTTCATCCAAAAGTTATGATGTTTCCCTTCTGCTTGTGTGGCTTGTTAACATTTATCTTGCTGAATTTCAATTTAGATGTTTGTGAATGCCAAGTTGCCAACTCTATGGTAATATTACTTGTAGTGATTTGTCTTCCCAAAAATGAAGCGGATGCAGATAGTTGATATTTTTTTCTTTCTTTTGGTTTAGTCATTTTTTTTTTTAATTCTTGATATTCATGTTGTGTTCCTTTTTTCAAGTGAACCCATCTCCCATATGAGAAATTACTTGTTCTTTCTCTTCGCTGGTAGGTCTGGAGAAACATACGTATGGCATATAAAGATCGGCCGAATTTGTTGCAGTTAGCTGAAACACAGTTGCAAAATTTTGAAGAGCTGTATAAAAATTGAGGTTTTTCTCTAAGCTTACCTTGTACTTTTTTCTGTCACATCACAATGATCACTTATTGTAGGCTTATGAGTTATGACCTTTGGGCTTGTTTTAGATTTTAAAATGATGCTTGTTTAGTATATTTTTGGCTTTTCAGTTTGGGTTGTGTAGACAGTGTGCTGCACCAAGAAGAAGCTGTAGCCTACTTTGTAGGCCATTGTTGTCTGTCATCAGCAGAGTTCAGTACAATGAACCCCATTCATAGTTGCAAAACAAATTCATTATAAGTCATAGAGCCACATGTTCAGTAGTGGTTCCTCTTTTTGGTGTTTGGTGCTGGGCTGGAACATTGTGTAGAGGATGTTTCCCTAGAAACTGTGAGGTTGGCTGGAGCGTTGACCAAGTTGCATTCTTGGGACATTGTCCAACTAGGCACTATTATCCCAATTTGATGGTAGTTTTTCCTACAATTGGCAAGGCACCTAGATTCTAAGTGTATATCAGGTTGATATGCTATTTAAACATTATATTTTGGGTGATGATTACCATTATTTTTCCTGCATTTCTATAACGATAACTTGTATTGCTTTAATGCTGCTTAATCTTATGCTTCACCCTATGATTTTGTTTGTCAGGTACTCAATGTAGTTCAGAAATTTCAGGACAACACATCCTTAGATCCTGAAAGAAAGAAAGAATTAGATAATATCCTAGTTGGTCCTTACGATATTCCTAAAGCTCCTTGGGAAGATGGTGTTTGCAAAGTTTGTGGAATTGATAAGGATGATGACAGTGTTTTACTTTGTGATACTTGTGATTCTGAGTACCATACATATTGTTTAAACCCTCCACTTGTGCGAATTCCAGAAGGGGACTGGCACTGTCCGTCATGTGTTTCTGGTCTAGGTAAAATACAACTTGCAAACCAGAAGATTTATGCTACCAGACGACATCTAAAGAAAAGTTTTGGTGGGGAAACTCAAGCTTCCCGACAGGTTGTGAATCAACTAGCAAACATCATGGAAGAGAAAGAGTATTGGGAGTTCAGCACAGAAGAGGTTCATATTTTCAACTTTGATTGCTCTGATCAATGAAATATTTTCCTTTGCTGCCTTTTCATCCATAAACTGGTTTTTGTGGCTATGGAGAAATATTTACAAAATTTTTTTTTTTGGGTCAATAGTAGTGGAAGTCTCTTGGTGTTGATAGATTCCCAGATAGGCTCTTCCTTTTCTTCTTTTTGCAACTTTGAACTGAATCTATTGTAAATTCATAGTTTAGCTGTTGATCTCTGTATGGAAATTCAGTGTGGAGTTAGAGGTAGAGCAGAATGGCTTGTATCCTTTGATAAAATGGGCCGAGTTAGTTTTGTGATGTCGTTTGAGTACTCATCTGCGTTGTTCTTTACAAAAACCGCCCAATTTTCTTTGAATATCTTCTTGCATGTTAAGCTGTATATTGAACATGTATCACTGTCTGGATATTAGATCCTTGCATTTCATGCACTGAAAAATCTCATGCCTAATAGCTGCACTAAGTTTCAAGATTTGATTCTCATGTTTAAAAAACTTTCATTCTAGGACCATGCTTCATCTAAAAGTACAGAACCTTGATGTGGCACCACGCAGCCAAGAATGGCAGTTGCGACAGACTTTAATTTTGTTTCATTTGTCAGCATAGCTTACTATTCCAGTGAAAAACCTAAACCATTTGTCCTTTACTTTTTATGGTAGTGAATTTCTTTCCATTTCATTGTAGTGTCATTTTATATGGAATACCACTTTTCAAAATATGGATTTATAAGATGAGCTGCCCTTTCAACTGTAGTGACATTCTTTACATTTTTATCATTTACTGCTGATCAACCATTATGTTTTATTTTATGGCCTGCTTGTGCTTTCTGAATGCTATTATTTTTGATCATCATTTCTACTGAGCCTCTGTATATGTAGTTTATAATGATGAGTTTCTTAATAGTGGACATATATTAATATTGTGCTATACTATGCTGGCTGTTATCCCATGCTATAGTTGTTCCATGTTGGCAAGTTGTTATTTTTTACAATTGATGAAAGTAATGGGTTTTGCTGGTAGTTATGTCATGCTGTAGTTGATCCTTGTTGGTAAGTTGTTATTTTTTGCAATTTACGAGGGTAATGCCTTTTTAGCTGTCATTGTGACATGTCTCCCTACTGTGTGCAGAGAATTTTTTTGCTAAAGTTTCTCTGTGATGAAGTGCTGAACTCTGCACTTGTACGTGAACATCTAGATCAGTGCATTGACAAATCAAATGATCTTCAGCAAAAGTTGCGTTCTCTTTCTTGGCAATGGAAAAATTTGAAATTTAAAGAGGAAATGTTGTTAGTAAAGACTATGAAGGAAAATGCAACCAAAGCTAGCGGAGTTGGTGATGCTAGGAAGGATGGTGTGAGCTACATGGTACCTAAACATAATGCATTAGTGGAGCAGCATTCAGCTTCTACTTTTAACAGCAAACTAAGTAGTACTCCTGACAGTTCTGAGAATAATTTGAATATGTCATTTATGGCGATAGATAACAGCCTTGATGTTGGTGCTGGAAGTACTCTTGGCAAGAACATTTGTCCTGAATGGAAGGAAATGCTAGAGAAACATGACAATGACAGTAGCCCTCAGACTTGCACCCTCTATGACCTGCCAGATTCCAAGGTTGATAGCATGGCAGTGGATGTTAGTGATGATGGTATTGACAACAGACCAAAGCAAAGAATTCAGTTATCAAATCTTAATGCTGAAAAACTAGATGCAGATGCTACACCAGATGAACAGGTTGTGGTCCCTTCACAAGAAGATGGGGATGGAACTCAGGAAGATGCCATGGATGGTATTGAGCAGGAGAGTTTACAAAATAGATCTGTGGGTGTTGGAAGCTTTGATGAAGATGGTCATACCATTAACAATGTGCCAACTGTTGAAACGAATAATGCCGTGCTTCATAGCATGGATATTGTTGATGGATCTTCTGTGTTATCTGATAATGGGGGAACTCTTATGGAAGGGAATACAGAGCGCATGCCATTGGGTTCTGGAGTCAACATGTCTGCAAGAAGTATACTTAGTTTTGACCAAGATATGCAAGGGAACAAGTCGGTTGTTGCCAGTGTGTGCGAATCTGAAACTAGTAACCTAGAGTTGAATTCTTTAAGGAAGGAGATCTCAAATCTGCAGGATTCTATTTTAGCTTTGGAGTTTGAGCTTATGAAGTCGTCTTTGAGAAGGGACCTGTGTAGGGATTCTGTTGGTCGATTATACTGGATATTAGGTGGGCCCAGTGAACGTCAGTTTCTGTTTGTTGATGGAAATATGCCCCAGCGCCGAGGATATAAAAGAAAAGAAACAGACAAGCTGAATACAGGAATATTGTCTTCAAGCACCTCAGTTTTCCAGCCACATATGAATACAAGGACACCTAATTCTCTCTTTTCATCTTGTTCTGATTTAAATGACAGCTCATGCAATTCATCTTATTGGGTTTATGAATCTGAGTCTGAAATTGAAGAACTTGTTAGATGGTTGAGGAACAGTGGCCCTAAAGAACGGGACCTTAAGGATTGGATCTTGCAGTGGCGCAAACTTGAGTTACATCAAGCACGTAACCATATTGTTGATAATCATCTTCCATTATCAGAGTCATTCGTTAATGAGAATGTTACAAATATTCATCTTTTGACTACGAATGCTATGCTAATTCTTGAGAAGAAGTATGGCCCTTGTTTGGAGGCAGAGGTATATGAAGCCTTCAAAAGGCGGGGTAAGAAGACCAAAACAAATTGTGATGAGAAAATGTATAGGTGTGAATGCCTAGAACTTGTGTGGCCCTCTCGGCACCACTGTGTATCCTGCCATCAAACCTTCTGCGCGGTGAGTGAGTTTGAAAGTCACAGTGATGGAAAGTGCACTCCTGTAAATCCTGCTGAAGGCAAAGAAAGTGATGACTTATTGAGAATGAAAATAATGAGAGCCGATAGCTCCAGGGAGAGGGTGCAATCTGGTGCAGATATTGCTGATGTGATGAAGAATACAAAGTCAACTGTAAGCTCTAAACAACTAAATTTTCCCAGAAAGTTATGCCCATATGACCTTGATGATATATGTAGAAGGTTTGTAACTAGGGATTCTAATAAGGATTTGGTGAAAGACATTGGGCTTATTGGGTCAGATGGTGTCCCATCATTTGTGCCTTCTTCAGCTACTTATTCCCCTGATGCTACTTTAGTTTCCAATCAGTTTAAGAATATTGACCCGGCTCTTAAAAGTGGTTTCCTGTCCTCTGAAGCCCAACCATCAGTGTCTGCACAAAGGGCAGGAGTTGATGCTTCTCCAGTTGATGTTTATAATGTGGATGAACGTCTTGCTCAGTTATCTCCAAATTCTTCTGTTCGTGATGGTGGTGAGAAGATACTTAAAGGTTCAACTCTGGAATGTGCAGCTACTGGAAAGCATACGTCCTCTATAGTTAATAAAACAAAGGAACTGAACGCTAATCTCTGTCATGCAATCCCTGCATCAAAAAATAGCTGCATGTTTCCTGACTCTTCTCTGAGGCCACTAGTGAGCAAGAATTATCAAATCCTAAAGAGACTTAAGATCAACTTACTTGATATGGATGCTGCTCTGCCTGATGAAGCATTCAGACCTTCAAAAGCAAACTCAATGAGGCGATGTGCTTGGCGTGCACTAGTCAAGTCTGCAGAATCAATATCTGAGGTAGCTAGCTTTCCCTTGTCATTTTCTTTTTTGGGCCACAAAATGAATCTTTGGATAATTTTATTTTAATTTTCATGACATCATGTTGTTCTTTCTATCATCTATAGGGCTGCAATAAAAAAAAAAGTCATTTGTCTTTCTTGATTCTTATGTCTGTGGTTAGAGTAGTTAAAAATCAATAAATTTCTTAGAGTAGCTTCTCATAGAAAAGTTTGAGAGGTTACATTGTACATCCATGCTGTACTGCAAGATTTAGGTTATTTTGAAATATGTGTAACAATTGTTGGTTTAACAGCATGGGCCTGTTGATGACATGAATTTTTCATCTGCTTCAATGTACTTCATCACTGTTTACTTCTCACTACTATAGATATAGTCAGTGATATGATCTTGTCATGAGGATGTGGCTGCCATGAACGATATTAAGTCTTGGTGGCATCCTTTATACCAACCTTGATTCCATTCACACTGTGGTAGGTGAGCTGGAAACACATCTCAATGAGAAAGTTGTGTGTATATGGACTCATTAGTGAATATCTGATGTCTGTTTGGATTTTGAAATGCAGGTGACGTTAGGTAGGGCTGTGAAATGCATTTTATGGGTTAAGTTATTATTATTTGTGCTGTTAAACCATCAATAATTTATCATGTTAAAGAACGTCATGAGTTGGTGTTGGATTATGTTTGATTGATTTTTTGAAATTTATTTTCTTTTGCTTAATGACAGAGTTCTTAATGTTTTAATTATTTTTGAAATCTTCTATAGATTTCTATTTCTTTCATATCTTTAAATATCAATTGGACATGTCAAGGGATGATCAAGGGTTTTGCTAATGACAATTTCTTTTTTTATCTTGCAGATGGTTCAAGCAACAATTTTGTTTGAAGGCATGATTAAGACTGAGAATCTTAAAAATGGGTGGTGGTACTGGTCATCCCTTACAGCTGCAGCGAAGATGCCTACCATTTCATCCCTTGCTCTCCGGTTATTCACACTAGATGATTCTATCATCTATGTGAAACCTTCCCTCCCTGTCGTGGATCCAGCTCCAACTGAGTCAGTGAAGCCTGCTACTAAGATAGGGAAGAAGAGAAAGGAGATGGAAGTTTGATCATGCAAGTCAATCCTTGTGAAAGCTTGAGCTCTCAAGTAGGCTATGTAGGGAAACATAATTTGATCAGGTGTCTAAACTGACCTTGTAGATTCTCGGATATCGTGACCTAGATGTTAACAATTTATGCTAGCTCCTCTCTGTGTGCATAATTATGACATTGCTAACACCCGATGGGTGCTGAGTAAGCCGGAATGCCCTTCGGGTTTATACATTGGTTGGTAGGGTATGTACTGGAGCGAGGTGTTTGAAAGAAGACCAGAGTTCGCAAAGGGGCAGGTGTTTGAGGGTTGGATACCGGGATAAAATAGCAAGATCAATAGAAACATACAATATGAATCCTTTGTAAAGAGTGCAGAGAGTTAAAACCATAATTAACTAAATATTGAACTTCAAAATATGGCATTCCTTCTCTTATTCTAGTTTCATTCTCAACTGCCGTGTGGAATATGCATCCCCATTGTCCACCCTTCATCTGGAATTTGCTTTTGCAATGCAGCAAAGATTGCAGCGATAGATCGGATGATGCAAATTTGATTGGATATGCCAATGGCTCCATATTGCTGCAAGAGTGGTATGCGTCACTATTTCAATTGTTGTTATACATCATGATTACCATATTGACGCCAGTGCATCTTTATGTGCTTCAAAATCACAGGTTGAAGGATTTTGCTTTTGTCTTTTATATAGTTCGATGGTTACTGAATGCTAGGATTTGTGGACAAATTAATAAGAGCAACTCTTTTCTTGGGGTAAGTCTTTATCATACATTGATTCCGTACAACTGATGTCTAAACAATATTCATTCTTAAATGCATGACATCATTGAGGCAGTTTTACTACAACACGTATACATGTGTTGAGGGAAACAATGACATACATGTCCATGTCGATTTACATGAGTATTATTTATATTCTCATCTCCATAACATTGCAGTTAGTACAATTTGTCGTTTCTGAAGAAATAGAACCACAAAGAAAGGATTTAATCATATTAAAATTCAAATCAGAGTGAAGTAAGATTTTTGGAATGGTGATTTTTTTTTTTAATACAAAAAATTATGAAGGATTGAAAGGATTAGGAAAAGATAATGAAGAATTGTGATGTAAAAGTTAAAGAAAATGATAAAAAGAATATATATGTAATTAAGATAAGGTAGATTCCAAAAAACTAAATGATTGAAACTGAAAGGAAAGGAATAATTAAGATTTTAGCCTAATGTTTCTGATAGTGTCAATGTCTTGAATGTTAAATGTAGATCTTGTGCACATGGCATTCTTATCCAAGGAGAAGATACGTATTCCTATGTTTTCCTGTGTATCCTGGTAACACCATATAGAGGATGCTTACGTTATGTATTTCTATGTTTTTCCCATTTGGTCTTAATATGTCGTATCTTGGTTACACTGTATACAGAATGCTTACGTGTTCTGATGTGCCGAGGATTTCTTGTATTGCAAAAATCAACTGGTTGTTTTTCAATCTTTCTTGGCAGATGTTTTTTTGCTTTTCTATGTCTAGTTACCTTCTTTCTATGACAGCTGATTTTTTCGTACTTTTTTTTCTTTTGGGTTTTCTAATGTGTTTTGGTAGCTAATTCTGCAGGTCTGCATCATAATGCCGTTGGTAGCACCAGACAAATATTTTCATATTTTAATTCTATGCAGAACTAAAACTTTAATATCTAATCACTCATTGTTGAAAACAGACAAATATCTACCTCAGGTATCAGGAAAGAAAGCAGAAAATTGAACCCTGCTTCATTTGTGCAGCACTCAAGATTTATGAGTTGGTGCTTGTTGTCTGCATATTTGGCATTGTTGAACAAGCAGGCAAAAATGTTCATTGGAGTCTCATAACAGGATCCTCAGAATCATGACTGATCTCATCAGTATTGATTTCTTCTCAGGTAAATATTCTTTGTAAATTTGTGCTTTGTGAATATTTCCATCAATTTGATTTTTTCTTCCGCCTTCTATTATGTTTCTGCCTTGAGTCTATTTTTAGATGGCCATATAATTAAAACTTGTTGAGACTATATGGTGCACTGCAGATAAAAGATGAATTTTATTTAGATGAATATCAGTGTGATTATCTGAAATTAAGAAACATGATCATTACTAGTTTAGATCAGCTTTATTTATGTCAAGAGTTAACTACTCTTATTATTATGGGTTCTTTATATATGTATATAGTTAGAGTTCAATAAAGAGAGTATTTATTGATGAATGTGGTCTTAGCTTTTAGACTCTGTTGTTTCTAGTTTTTGCATGTTAAACCTTTGTCTTCAGCTTTTGCAGCTATTTTATCCAATAAATAAATAAATAAAAATAAAGAGAGTATTTATGTAAGACTTAAGCAGCCTTTTCTATATTAGGAAATTGCTACTATTGATATTTCTCTTCTTTTAAAAGGTCTATAAAATGGATGAAGTTGATCAATAAATGAAGTCTATCTGTTTTATATATTAATTATTTTTGTTGTGATTTTTCATCATTAATTTTCAGCTTTCTTTTTAGAATATTCTGTGTATATTCATCCTGCACTATATTATCATCTTAAGCTTGGTTGAATTGTTTTTTTCTAGTTGTAATTTTAATGGTTTGCAGTGGTGACTGTTTTCAAATTTCGATCGTCTTTGCGAACAAGTCTTTTGTACCTTGATGAGATCATTGAAAGGAACATTGGCATATACTAGTTGAGTCATCTGTGAACTATTGCCAAGAAAGGTTTAGAATGATAAAAAATTGATGAACTTGCCCTATTTTGCTTCACTCTTTTGAGTTCCAAGTGTATATCTGAATTTTCGATAATTATCATGCAGAGCTTAGTTTTTTTCTGCAGATTACATGAGGATCTCAATAAATCTTGGAATATTGCAGCAGTAAAGTTCTGGTTTTACCAGCACCATTTTTTTTTTTTTTTTGGTTTTTTCCCAACATTAAATTTGTTGCAGTTCATATATCTAGTCATTCAAAGAAATTACATTCATTTTGGAAATTCATATTTCTGGTTTTTCAAGGAAATTGTGTTCATTTTGGAGATTCTGTCTGTGTTGATCCTGATGAGCTAATTTTTGTCCAGAATTTCAACAATGCTGCATTTATTTCGGTAAGTTTAAATCAAACCTTTCATAATCACTACTTCATATTCAATATAATTACTGTGTTTTTATTGTATCATTTTCTTGGATACAAATAAATAAATAAATTCTGACAGACATTAGCATTTTTGGAGGGAAAAAAAGGTCTTATCAACCATTTGCATTTCAATTCCAACTTACCTCTGTTGAGAAATTCAGAAATAATTTTTTTTATTATATGTATAAAATATTAAAATGTTATACTTACTATATTTGTGAATAATTTTGGGCTCAAACAGAACAAGGTATGAATTTTATGAATAGATACTTTTATGTACTTATGCTAATAATATTTGATGTCCCATTTGAGATTAAATAGTTCACATTTTAAAAAGATTGGTCCGGTTATTGATTTAAATATAAATATACATATATAATTGTATTGGTACCTTTGTTATATAATTTATATTAAATTTAATGTTTTTAATATAAAATAGTTAATTATATAAGACTGAGTGTGTCACATTTTTTTTCTTCTCATTATTATTTATTTATTTATTTACTTATATTTTTTATAAGTTGGATAAACAAACCCACCTCAATCAAAATTGTGAGTAACAGTTAATTTTCGACTTCTCATTTACCAAGAAAAAAAAGAAATTACACTTAAATTCCCTCCCAAAAGAGTTAATTTTCAACTTCTCACTTATCAAGAAAAAAAAAATCACACTTAAATTCCCTCCGATAAATCAGCCCAATAATCCTTAGTCACACTTTCAACTTTATAAAATCATGCTTACAAGTCTCTTCATACATTCCATGCTTCTGTAACTTAATTCTTTACTACTCTAAGTTATTTATTAATTCTTGAATATTTTCATTTTTACAAATTAATCTCTGTGTATATAAATATATATATATTCTCAAAATTACCAAACAATCCCTCTTTTTTAATCAAGTTACTTTTTAATTCCTACAAGTCAACACACAAATCACTTTATTTATTTATTTTTTTATAGGGATAGAACAAACATTTCACAAATTATTCTAAACTGAAAACATTCAAAAAGAGTGGAGTAATTATTACTTTCCTTCCTCTAAACATTATCATTTTCAACCTTCATTTGCCTATAAATATTTGTGTAACTACTACCACTACTACAAACTCAAAAACAAAAAGAAAAAAGAATGGGATCAGAGATCAGAGTTGAAATACCAAAAATAGATTTCACAGGGGTAGAATTGTCCAAAACAGGGACAAAGGAATGGGACAAAACAAAGGAGAAGGTGATGGATGCATTGGAAAAGCATGGTTGTTTTGAAGCAATGTTTGATAGAGTTTCAATGGAATTAAGGGATGAGTTCTTTGGTCCAGTGTTGGATGAACTCTTTAAAGTTCCATTAGATTTAAAGATCTTGAATTCATCTGATAAACCTTTTCAAGGTTATATCCCAAAGCGCCCTGAATTGGGTTTGTAACTTTGAAAGCCTTGTTGTCCACAATGCTTCCTCTTATTCCTCTATTCAAGCTTTTGCTTCTCTCTTGCTCATCATCAATCCTCAACTTAATCTTTCTTTCTGGTAATTATTATTATTATTATTTATTTTTATTTTTTATCTTATATATATATATATATATATATCTGAATTGTTTATTTTATAGTGTAAAATATACTCAATCATGCTTTAAGATTTAAGCTCTCTTGGGTGAAGTTCGATTTTATATTTAGAGATGATAACTCACTTGCTAATTGTTTGATTATTTTTCGTCGATGAAAGTCATGATTACTGTTCACTATTTTATCTATTTCCGCTTTGTGATTGAGATTGTAAAAACTTTTTAATAATAGTTTTTTTTTACGGTGTCGGATGATTTGATGTGAATGGGTTAGTGAGATGGCATGGAAATTAACACGGGGATTAACAGAGCTCGAATTGATAGTAAGGAAGATGGTGGTCGAAGGGTTGGGGGCGGAGAAACACTTTGAATCGTTAGTGAAGTCGACGACACACATAATGAGGATGGCGGAGTACGGGCCGCCGGTGAATCAAGAGACAATGGTCGCGATGACGACCCATAAAGACATGAATCTCCTCACTATCATTTGCCAGCACCACGGCGAAGGCCTTGAGCTGCAAACCAAGTCTGGTGACTGGTTCCACGCTTCCCCTTGCTCCTTCAACGTTATCATCGGCGAATCCTTTGAGGTTCGATATTTATTTCCTTTCTTTTCGTTTCTTTTTAACGAAATTATACTTAAATTTATATAAAATCATTGAGAAAATTTCTAATAGTTTTGTTGATGTATACTTTAAAACATTGTTTAAATATGCTTACAATGGCTAGGGTTTCAGTCAAAACAGTAAAAGATCAGACGATAAGAATATAAAAAAAAAATGACAAACAAGTAAGATCAAAAAGGAAGAAAATTGCATAACTGTACTCTGTTTATGGTAGGCATGGAGTAATGGAAGGCTAACACCGACGCCGCACAGAGTGAAAATGTCGAACAATGATACAAGGCGATCTATCGGGTTAGCCTCGCAGTTCAAGTATGGATGGATCATACAAGCCCCAGATGAGCTGGTTAACCAAGACAACCCTTTGCAATATAAGCCCTACACTTATGAAGGGTACCTTAACTTCCTCTTCTCAGAGGAACCATGGGGTAAAAAACTCAAGACTCTCAAAGCTTATTGTGGGGTTGAAGGAAAGGAAATGGTGCCATAAAGCCTAACAAAAAAAATATACATATATTTATTATGTGGCTTCTAAGGTTCTAATAAAACTGGCATCAGTATGTTTCACCTACTTCTAATAAGAATAATATCAACAACAAATTGCATGGATATCATCCTGTTTGTACTAACTTTGATGAATTATGATGCCTTATAAAATGGCAAATTAAGCTATTCTGAAGTGTAGCTAGTTCAATAATTAAATAGATGAGCTTGAACAATGATAATAAATGTTGACTCAAGGCTAAAAGGCTAAGCAAATGCAAATTTTAGAAACAATAAACTAAAGTAAACCGAAAATCATCATCAACAACATTTTCATGATAAAATAAAGGTATAGTTTATATCGACAATATCAACACCGTTCATTCGATTTGGAGTGCTAACGCACCAGAGAGTTAATATATGTGAAAGAAACTAAAGTACATACTGAACAAATCCTTTGCTTGATATTGAACCACTAAACCATCACTAATGTTGCCCACTACCTAAAGCTATGTTGCATATTAAATATTCATAGAGAACTTAGTAGTTCTGATTGGCAATAACCAAGAATTTTTTTTTGGGAAATTTTCAGAGATTACATAATCACACACAATTCCAAATAAAAGGACCGAAAACTCTTATCAAATCAATACAAAAGAGTTAGGTTCCGTGCTTATCTAAGGACAAGACATATTAACAATTCATACGGATGGATTCTTCTTTTCGCTGATCACCCACCCACTTATTTCAAACATAATATTATACAGCACACAACAGGTAATGGTTTTCAAGGTAGAGGAATATAGCAAAGCTAAAGGCGGTGACGTAGTAATGGAGATGCAGATTTAGATGGAGATGAATGTTACCTTTCAAGACCAATCCCACCAACCAATCTGGCCTACATCTGGTTGCTGATGCTCTAGTTCACATTGGAGAAAGTTGCAACTGTTTTCCTCCTCACGTCCCACAGAGCAGCCGAGGTCCTTGTAGGTGGTGGGGAAGTAGGAGTCCACACTACTGTCGATGAGCTGCTGGCGGGCTTTCTCTCCTAGCACTTCACTGCCGGCGCTTTTAGGGCTAAGACAGTCATTGGCTTTCAGCTCAGCATGCAATGCAATGTCACCACTGCTGGATGGCGCATGATCCTCCAGCCTCAGGATGGAGGATTCCATGGCCTGCAGCTTGTCAGTCAGAAGGACCACCTGCCGTGTACTATGGGCATCAGATAACAAACAAAGGCACGTTTGGATCCAATATTAAATGCAAGAGGAATAGATTTACATATGCTCACAGGCAATTCAGTTCAATTACTCCTTGCATCTACAGTGATATGCTTGAATGTAGTCTTTTTTGTCACCATGTAATTTTATTAACCACTTGTTTATTGATGGATTAAGAGCAATCTATAGTGGACATAATATAAGACAAACCGTCTACTTTAAATCACACACAACTTTTGCATAGGATCTCCACCTAAACCTTATTCTCAGACTAAAACCAAAGTTGACATGTGCTTCTCTAAAAGAAAGGTTGCAAAAAAAAGGTTGAACTACACTTTTGAGTTATGCTACCTACCACTAATGACTATCAGAATGTTCATTCATGGGAATGGAACCTTTTCATCCTGTATGTAAGTGATGAAGCCTTTTATCATGTGAGAAAGCTAGTGGAATCAAGTTCTTCTATGCAAATATAAAAAAAAAAAAAGTGTCTTTGGTTCAGAGAGGAAAGAGTCAGAGTCAAAAGACCTCTTTCTCCTACTACTGGCACAGAGCTGGTCTTTACTTTATTTCAGATCTCTTGCTTTGACGGGGAGATTTTTTTTCAAACCTCTATGTCCATGTAAAAGAGTGACGGACTTCGAAAAGAACATTAGACAACAGCCACGAGCTGTTGATGAGGGAGATCCAGGATTACAGTCAATAAGGTTTGTTGACATGGGGAGCTTCACTCATGCTACAGTTAATCAATTACTACACACAATTCTAACATAATAAAAAATAACTTTAAAACCATGATGGTTGTTGAGATGGCAGTTGCAGCCAAGATGGGCCACTGACCTGGGAGCGGAGGCGGTCATTGTCCTTGAGAAGAGATTGATGATCATCCAAGAGAGAATCATAAGAGGACTTGAGGCGGTCGAAGTCATTCTCAAGCTGCTTGGTCTTCCAGCGAGCACGCCGGTTCTGAAACCACACAGCAACCTGTCTAGGCTGTACACCTAGCTTCCTAGCTAACTCACTTTTCCGTTCCGGCTCCAGCTTGTTCTCTACCTCAAAGCTCCTCTCCAACAAGTCCACCTTTTTCACAAAATAAACATTCACATCAATAATACAAAGATTAAGTAGAAGCTCATTACACACAAAAACACTATCATAAGACAGAATTATATTACTAAAAGTTAAATAGGCAAATCACTTGTCCACTGGATCAAACATCTTAAACACTTGTTTTTTCCCACTAGAAAAGCAAAAGTGTGTTTTCA
The DNA here is from genome assembly GCF_009730915.1 of Dioscorea cayenensis subsp. rotundata. Taxonomy (NCBI): domain Eukaryota; kingdom Viridiplantae; phylum Streptophyta; class Magnoliopsida; order Dioscoreales; family Dioscoreaceae; genus Dioscorea; species Dioscorea cayenensis. Next base: position 1,243,171 of record NC_052486.1, on the reverse strand, counting down.
TGGTAGTTCCCGAGATTATGCATCAAAGTCAGACACTTGGAAAATTTTTGCCTAAGGCAATGTCTATTATATATTTCAAATAAAATGACCAGAATAAGCAAACACTTAAAGCATGATGTATTACTAAAACAGATTTAATAAATTCAGGCCGAGGTTTTTTTATATGCCCTTTAATTAAATTATCATCGAGCAATAATGCTGCTAGCAACTATGTACTTATTTTCAGATACAATTAAAACTACAACGTACATGAACATTACTAAACCTAAATAGATCATAGACATAGTTAATCATAGTTGTACATTAAAAACTTGTTCAATAAATATTAAAAAAAGCTTGACAAAATTATAATAAGAGGAGATATAAAAGGAATAACCACTGTGACTCAAACAAAACAACAAAGGCTTGGGGCTAACCCCACAACATTCATCTCTAGTACTATAGGTACCACTTAAAACATAACAATATATTAAAATATGAGGTAAGTACACCATCATAACTTGATAAAATAAAGTGGTTATATTAATTAAATGTAGCCATTTGCTTTAAATAGCTATACAAGTAAACCTCACTCACCCTCCTCTAACTTGTCTTCCTCTTCCTTCTACATTCTTTTTTCTCTTATTGTCATATTATTATTTTATTACCTGGTCTGACTCATTCTCCCTTTTACCTACTCTGTCTCTTTCTCCTTACTTTTCACTTTTCTTCCAAATCTTACATCAAAGCACCACCCAACAAAAACTCGGTAATGGCTTCTTTCTACTCAATACCAAGGCTTAAAATATGATACTTTTATGGCCTTTGGTTAGTGCTTTCAAACGATTTCATATACGAACAAAACTATACCATAAAGTGGACTTGCCACTTTGTGAAAGACACTAATTTGAAATGAAGATACAGATCTACAGTTTCCACTCACTGACTCAGATGGCAACTAGTGGTATCAAATCATTTTTCAGTTGGTGGTTGAAAAACCCATGCCCATTCAGTTTTATCACTAAGCAAAAAAGGAGTTGAAGAGTCTTCACTGGGGGACAGGAACTGAGATCCCATCTTGTGCGATAAAAGCCATGACACATCACTAAAAGGAATTTAATACAACTTAGGATGTGACATATGAGGCATTTAATATAGCTATATTAGTGGTTAGAAATAATCATCTCATATTTCTAGAATCAAGGAATAATTTCACAATGAAATGGAATAAAAAGTGGTGGCAAAACATGAATGACAATTTTGAGCCAATTAGAACATCATCAAAGGCATCTTTAGACGGAGGAAAATAGACGAAAAGTACAAAAACAAGAGATTTCAGTTAAACGAAGAACAAAAAGAAAAAAAAAGAAGATGCATCAGGCAGATGAAAAACAAAAACAGTATAAAATTTTTTTCTTCTTCCTCTTTAACTAATTCCCACTCTTTTCCTTTCGATTCCTTTCCTCTATTATCTCTCAACCTCCACCCAGAAAAAAATCAAGCTACCAAATAAATCAGAGAACAAACATAATAAGCAATTATTTAACATTCAAACATCACAAGAATTTACAACCAACAAAAAAAGGCCTTCAAAACACTCAAACTCATACTCATAGATATATGACCATTTAAATTAAGCAAAGAGTTGAGGAGTGATGCCAGCCTTACCAACTTCACCCAGTTTCCCAATATGGGTTATATACTTTTTGAATCCATTAACTAAAATGACCACAAACAATATGACCACTCACCAAAAAGTCATGAGTATTAAAAGATCATGAGGTCACAAGTTAACAGCGGTACGAAACAAGGTTTAGACATAAATAAGGGGGACATAATTTCAGACAGAAGCAAAAGTCAACTCTTGGACTCCACAAAAATAACACTGGGAATTCACCATGCCCTCCTTGGATCCAACTCTTGAGCAGGAACTCTTTATATTATACACAAAGTCAACACCCAAATTTTCAATCACAAAATAAAAAATATATATTCTCCAAAAAACAAAATCCAAGAAATTAAATTATCAACTATAATCCTCAATTTATTAAAAACTATAATCCTCAAATTTTCCACTGAAAAATCAAGGAATCACCTGCTCAGGAGTGAGGCGGTGCTTCTTCTCCGGCAAAAGCTCATCATAATAGCACTCCTCCTCCACCTCCTCAGAAGACATGAAAAACGATCGAGTTCGTTTCTTCCCACCATCTGATCGCCATCCAATCCATTCAATTCACAAAGAGCACAAATCAACGACATACTCAATCATCCAAAATCGAAAAAACATACCAAAAAACGAAAAAAATACGAATCAACCTCGAAGAACCGGATCCCCTCTAGCTGCTAACACTAGAACACCACCACAGCGCGACGGATCAAAGACGAGGCGGCCAGAATCCATCTGCAAAAGCTTCTAACCTATCTAAAACCTCAAGATCGGTTGATTTACAGCAATCACGAGAGCTAATTGAAACGAATTGATGAGGCGATCTTGTGGCGAAAGAAGCTGGAGGTCCAAAGCATCCTGGTTGAGGTCTTCGAGGGAATCAATGACAAACCCATCACGGATCGATGAAATACCACCTCAGGTCTTCGATAGCGATGATCGGAGATGCCCTAGAAGACGACCTTCGCCGGAATCTAGTAGGACGGCGCCGGGAGCTTGCTCCACTTCATCTCCATCTCTCTTTCTCTCTCTCTCTCTCGAGGATGGTAAAGTGGACAAAAAGAGGGAATGGGGCTTCTTTTATAGACCTTTTAAACGGATTCGGGTTTGTCATTGTTAATGGAGCTCCGATATCCACACTAACCCGAATCCATCTATGTTGCTTTTTTTTATTTTGGATTTTTTTTAAAAACAATTTCATGTAGGTCCTTTAAAACTCTAGTATTTGTGTATGGACTCTCTTGGTTAAATTTTATTGATTTTTTTAGGAGTAATCTTCAAAATAATCCCTCTATTATATTCAAATCACCCTTTTAGTCATTCTATAATAAAACGCGTTCATTTGGTCATTCGTTTTTGCTCATGTGACATATACTAACACCGATATGGCCATGTTTAATATAAAAAAAACCAATGAACGGTTTAAAATATTAGTAAAAGTTTCATTGTCATTTTTAAATCACAAGACTGTGGCATCCACTAACACCGACACGGAAGCCTTTTATTTATATTTTAAGCCATTTATTGGTTTTTTATACCAAACGTTGTCACATCAGTGTTAGTGGAGGGTGACAATGACAATCATTTGGGCAAAGACCGACATTTCTCAATCGAGAAAAATAAAAAAACTTAATGAGTGTATTTTATAATAAAGGGACTAAAATGGTGACTTGATAATGTATAGTTATCATATTTTTTTTATTTTAATTAAAACATACTATTATTAAAATTCAACATAATTATGAGAAATAGTAAAATCATATTTGTCAAAAAGATTTTTAACATGTAGTTAAATATATATATATATATATATATATGTGTTAATATGTGCGGTTTTGTTGGTGTATATTTAATTGTGATTTTTATAAGGATATATGAATATGAAGTTTTACAGGGATATCATGTAAATTTTCGTTTTTCTTTTTTTCTTTTTGGATAATGATTTTGATGAAAACTAGTCTAGATTGGATGGCACATTTTATATTACTTTCTATTTTATATATATATATATATATATTTTTAATTCGTTGTTTGAAGGGTTTAGACTGGGTCAGTGATGGCCCTTTGCAAATTGCAAGTGGTGGACATTTAAATAATTAAAACATTGATATATATATATATATATATATATATATAGAGATATATATTGGATGAACATGTGTTACTTCCATTTGAGTCGTCATCACTAATCAATTGTGGTAAGTCAATTATTTATAAAAATTTCCATTTCTGCACATAAAATTTAATTAAAAAAATTTTTTTACTAAAAAAAAAATTTTGGCCTTGTTCACAAGTAATAAATTGCTAATATATATACTATCATACATATATATATATATATATTCAAAAGTGATAAATACGTTATACATTTCTACAAAATAAAGAAGGAATAAATTAAAAAATAGTAGATGAAATTATAAAACGCTAGGAAAAAAATTCCTCAAATTTTTAATTTTATAAAAAAAAAATTCAAAATTTTTATATTTAAAACTATTTTTTTTAAATAACTCGACAACAAACACTCTCATTTAACCTCAGTTATGGATAAATATATAGTATAATTACAAGCTTAATAAGACATATGCCTTCACATTTTACATAGATTTTGAAATTCAATCTCAATACCAATAATATAAAATCTTTTATTTTTTTAAAATTATTTATTTTAAATTCAAATTTAAAATTAGTACTATACCTTTCAATTTTCACATGGGGATGGCTGCCAAGTGTAGGTGAACATTGACCAGGGGTATTTTGGTCTTTTCAAAAAAATATTTATAAAATAATTAAAAAAATGAAAGATTGAAAACCATTAGAAATAAGTTATAAATGTTTGAAGATTTATAAGTTGTTTTAAATCTAAGACAAGATCACATCTTCAAGTCATGTACTTGATCAAACCAATTAGTGCTAACAAGTACTCAATTCCTCATATTGTCCTTCCAATTCAATGCTAAGAAATTGGGAATAAATATTATTTAATTATTCTTGGTTACAAGACACTATGTTTAAATAATAAATATAAATATAAATATAAATATAAATATAAAGTTGACTTGGATCAATCCAATCATGTACCAACAACAATGATGTATAGAATTCTTATTCTATATTAATTCATGATATTAATTAATAAATAAGTGAACTTGCAAACAAGTAATACAATTTTCACAATATTATATGCATGTTTTGATATCAAGTTATATCAAAACATCTGATCTACAAGTTATATAAGCGAGTTATGATTTAAGTATTGAAAAGTTCTACTTGATCTTAAGTGCTTTTGAAATGCTATTGGTTTTCCGTTTTTTTGTTGACATAATTCACAGTATGAAAATCTATATATTAAAAAACCTATGTCAAGAAAAATACATAAATATTTATTAAAAGAAAGTCTAAAAAAAGTGGTGTTTCATTGTGGACGGGTGAGTAAGCTTTAAAAGAAAATTAAGAAAAAAAAAAAGTATTTTCAGATATTTGAATTGGGTAATCTCACATTATTTGATTAAATAAAAAATATTTGATAATTTTTTATTGTAATATTTGGTAGCAATGGAAAATAAGGAAAAATATTTACGGGTTATTTTTATTTTTTTACAGAAGTGGATAAACTACATTGTATTAAAAGAGAGAAAAAAGTACAATCGAGGGGTAATGATCTTGTTTGGATACTAAACTATACCCATATTTCAAAACAGATACCACATTTCAATTTGTTTCTTTTTAGATACTACATTTTGATGAAATATATGTATAGTTTAGTACCCAAATAAGATTATTACCCCGTGCAATAGACGTATTCCATTAGATGGAGAGACAAAGGGAAAAAAACAACTGAGAAGAAGAGAGAGAAAAAACATAAAGAGAAACAATAAAAGTGAATGGTGAAGGACGCCAAGTAATTTTTTGAGAATTAATAAAAAATTACACGCTGGTATCCGAATACAAAAATGGAAATCTATGAAACGGGGGTACCACGTCATCTGGTATCTTTATCCAATTAAAATTTACCACATCACTTTTTTACTTTTAAAATTTTAAAAAATTTATTCAAATAATTTTTTATTTTATTTTATTTTTAAAAAAACCTCATCCTCATCCAATTAAATGATCTAGAGGTAAAAGAAACCTTAAATCCTCAAATTACTCCCAACAGGTGCCTCAAATCGCTGTGTTATCCGCATCTCCGGCGCCCCTCGCCGACCGACAAGTTATTCCTTGGTCTCTTAGAACTTCAAATCTAAATTGGTTTTTTTGGTTTGTTATTCACATTGGCAGTCCTCCTCCACCTCTCTGGTAACTTTCATCTCTCTAATGCTCCTTGTCGACGTGTTCTTCACTAGACTTTCTCCATATCTTATGGCCTATTATCTCCTGTTGTAGTTGTTTATTTGAAATGAAACCATTGTGTTGTTTTTATAGTGATTCCGTTAATGGAGTTGTTCGGGAAATCAAATTTTGACTTAATGTTGTTCTAGAATTTTTTTTTTTTTATGTGATCATGATCATTTCTTATTTCTACACTTCTAAAATCCACCTGCTCTACAAGTTGCATAATTGCATAATTACAGAATTTTCAAGTGCAAATAAAGAAGGTGCCATCTCCAAAATCTATTGTTGATGCAAAGAAACACCTCAACAATCAAATTATATTGCCTGACAAAGGAATATTAAGTGATGTGGTAAATTTTAATTAGATGGGGCAAATTTTAAAAGTAAAATGGTGATATTGTAAATTTTAATTGGATGGAGATACCAACTGATGTGGTATCCCCGCTTCTTAAAATTCCTCATCTCGATTGCATAGTCTGTTTTTCAAGATCACTCACCTCTTTTGTGTAGGACCCTAGAAATTCTAAGCTGTTTTTAACAGTTAAGATGTACCCTAGAAGAATTATATAATGTTTCGGGACACAGCGTTGCTGTGCTGGAGGAAGGATAGCTATACTGATTCGGTATACTCGAAATACACCTTTGGTACAAAATTGACGATCTCACAAACAAAGATGAAATATCAGTAGTTTTCTATTTACAAATAAGAATTATAATAAGTTATGATTTTCTCGTTAAAATCTATTATGGGAAACCTCATAATGTTTTTCTCTACATTAAAATTAGTTATATATTTAAATTTAAATGTGTCCATTATAACATATATTTCAAAATAGATACGTGTATATTTCAATCAAAGCTAAAATATAAGAAAAAAAATGTGTGCTAGATGAGGGGTAAGTAAAATAAATGTAAAAGAAAATTATAAGGTATTTCTAGAAAAATTAGAGATGATAAATAATTTCACTATTTTTTAAAGGAGTGGCAATTAAAAAAAAAATTCCAATAAATATAATTGCTAGAACCAATAAACTTGAACTATATTTAACTTTTTTTTTATTATTGTAATCTACTTGATATACTAAATAGCTTGAGAGTGTACATTGTTAATAGCATCATTATTTAGAAATAATATCTATGTCGAACATTATTATTAAGGTTTTATCCAAATAAGAGCTTGTTATTGTTTGAGAGTAGAGGTCTATTATGATTTTTTTTATTTTATTAATATGTATAATTTTCTCGTTATTTTTCATGTTATTTTGTTATCAACTTCTCTTGATATTTTATGAATTTATAAGCATTCTAAATTCATAATTAAAAATTTATTATAAAAATTATTATGAAAGGAAGAAAATAAGTAAAAAGAAGTATATTTATTGGCATATCAAAAGTTACATATAGTGGTTTAGATCATAAGTTTCAAACTAAATCGTTCAATTGATGCCTACCATATCAAAGCTTGACATGAATTTATTTTATTTATATCTTCTTTTCTCATTAGGTTAATCTACTGATTATTATCATTCTAATTTATTTATTTATAAATAAAAGTTTATCTTCTTTTAAAAATACCAATATAAAAATATGTAATTGTTAATATATTCTCAAAAAAATTATATATATATTTTTATAAATGGACAAGCTATGTGAGATGTGCACTAAAGAGTAAATATCTCAATCCCCTTGTCCTATCACCTTAAGTGAACTTAAGTTCGAATTTTTTTCGGCAATGGCACAAACACCCTTCTCTTCACCTTACATTTTTAGTTAGTTTTTTGTTGGAAGGATATATAAGCAAATATGAATCCTCTGTAAGGGTTAAGCAAAGATAATTTTTACAAAGGTACATAAGTACTTTGTCATCTTTGCCAGAGTAAGCAAGTATAGAATTTTGAATTGGACTAGCCTAAGTTGAATTTGACTTAGAATTGAGTAGATCAATCTCGAAAGTATATATATATAATTTGTTCAAGTTCAGTTTTATTTTTATTTTGAAAGCCTAGTTTGGCTGAAGTTAACTCAAAATTAAAATTGAATATATTTATTTTTGACAATTTAAATGTGAGAAGATTTAATTTGAAACTAAAACTTTATTTATAAATTGATTTTTATTTTTAAAAATTAGAAAAAAAAAATACATGTTGTCAATATAATAACAAATTATAAAATATTATTAGATATTATTTGAGGTGAATTCTGTTTAATCTAGCTAGCTTGACTCAAACTTGGACCATCTTCACAATATAAAAGTAATACTTCATTTTTCTCTCATATAGAAGATTGAGAGTTCGACTGCCTTTCTATACCATTGAGTTAATGATTTGTCTATTTTATTAAAATAATAATAATAATAAATTGGGCTAAAAATTAATTTTGCACTTAGAAAGCTAAGTTTGAGCTTGATTCTAAAGCTTGAAATTTCTAGCCTAGTTGGAGCAACTGTTCATGAACAACTTAATAACGGTTCAAAGGCCTTTTCCTTATCATATCATTTATTTATTTATCAAATTCGTCATTTCCCAATCATATTAATTTAATTAATTAATCAATTATTTTATTTTATTTTGGGGGAGAACCTTAAAAAGGTCTAAGGTTTTAAGATAAGTCAATAATTTTAATTGACTTTACAAATGATATCAGGGGTTTTTTTAAAAAAATTCCAAAAAGATTAATACCAGAGGAAATGACACTCTTCATTTCCTTTGGTATTAATTTTAAATAAGTTTAAACCTCCCACCCCCCAAAACAAAAGCATTGTTAATAACTTAATATCTTTTTTCTCTAGCTAAACTCATTGAAGAAGAATGGGCATTATTAATAGAGTTTTATAATAAAAAAATTTAAAAAAAGATAATGAGGAGAAATATAAAATTGGAAATAAAAATTAATGTAGAAGGCCTGCTCCATATTGCTTTAATGTGACTTTACAAAGTGTTTTGGAATGAAGTGGGGGATAGGCTGTTTAAAGCTATTATTATTATTATTTTTTATTTTTATTTTTATTTTTCGCTTTCTCCTTTATGCCCACTTACTGGGGCACACTTACGTAGTTTTGGGCCCCAAAAAAGATAAACCTAAATTAATATTAGTTTTCATCCCAATTTTTATGTAATGTCTGTTATAAGACAATTATAAAGATTCTTGTTAATAAATTGAAAACGGAGATTCCAAATCATATTGGTAAAGCAGTGTGGTTTTATTTATGTTCGTACCACTACAGACAATATCATTATTGTCCAAGAGGTAGTGTATTGCATGAATTAGGTTTTTGGAGGCCTCCTTAAGATGCTTATAAAGGTTGATATTAAAAAAAACATTTAACACTTCAAATTGGAATGTTATTCTTGCTCATGTTAGCCAAATGGATTTCTCACTAAGTGGTTTTTTTGGATCAAGGCATGTCTTGGCTCAATCGGTTTTTTTTCTTCTTAATAAATAGCCAATCCTCTAGAGAATTTTTATTCCAAGATAAGTGAGTCAAGATGACTCCCTTCCTTCTCATATGTTTATTTTAGTCTCCTAAAACTTAACTACCACACTAAATTATGTTTTGAATTTTCAAATGATCCTTGGGTCCTAACAGTAGACTTTATTATAACTAGTCTATTACTGTAGCTATAAATAGCCAGTTATTGTAGATTTTTCAGCCGAACACTGTAGGTTTTCTTTAGTACTGTAGCAACTCGAGAATTTCTTAACAACTTCATCCTTTTCTTTCTTCTCCCTAGGTTTTTAAAATTATTTTTTTTCCCATTCTCCTCTCATTTTTTTGGCTTTCCTTGGGAGAAGATGGTAAACTTTGGATGATCTTCCTCCTTATTGCTAAGCTAGCTCCTAGATCCATCATCCATTCTTTTCTCCTTGGGTATTAGAGGTAAGCACTTGTAAGCGTTGTTCTTTTCCTTGTTTTTCTTGGATGGAAATGATGGATTAGGATTGTATTTGTTGGCTTGAAAACTTGTAGTTGGATCTCCTTTCTTGATAAATTGCCTTGGAAGCCTGATTGGAGGTTGTAATACTTGTTTTCTTAGAATTGTTGTAAACATAGAACCAGAATTTCCAAGGAAATCTGTAATCACTATAGATCAATACTATAGCAGTACTGTAGCTCCGGCAAACCTTTGTTTATTTTTTTGAGTTCTTTGGCTTAGAGTGAAACTCGAGACTTTAGGAATTCATTAGTAACCTAAGAAGCAAGTTTTGAGTTAACCCTAGGATCGTTTGAGGGTTGCACATTAGTGTAACCTAGGGGTTCGTTTCTTTTGATTGGTATGCTTTCTTTAATTCTGGTTATTACTTGTGTGTGTGCGCTTTGGCTAGGAAATGACTGCTCGTCTCGAGGCTGGGAGCCGATGGGGATTAGAGCATCCAGGAATTTTAAATCATCTAAGTTGTGAGTGGGCTTTGTGATGCATAATTCTATTAGAGTATTACTTATAAATCTATATTGCTTTATTTGAAAGTTTTCCTTAGTTTTATCACAACGAATCGATGTTTTGAACGGCTTGGGAATGAGTTTCTATATTACTGATGCATTTATGAAGTTCTTGATGTTCGAATGAAAATATTATTGATTGTGCTTGTATTTGAATTTGGATTGATTTATGAGGCTTTGGTTATTATATCATGCTTTTAACATTGGCAAATGTGAGAATGGCATTTTATTTTGGATATTTGAAAGTGGTCATGGTTATGGATTCTTTGATGAGGTATGGATGTATTGCATTGTTTTAGTTGGTGACATCCTACTGCAGTAGACGGTTTCTATGACCAGCCTGTTGAGGTGGCGTGGAAGACCTGCTGAGTTTTTGGTTCAGTTTAGGTGGGAGTGTAGAGCCCTAATTGGATATTCATCGGGAAGCTAGGGTTACCATACGGTGAACCGATGGGTCAACGTTAAGGGCATGAGTATTTTGACGACTTTGAACCTAGCCGTGGCCACGACCAAGGTTTAGAGATAATTCTAGACCACTACTTGCTGGTTGCGTTGTGATGCCATCTTAAATTTGTGGTGAGGGGGCGAAGCCCAGCTGTTACTCTTAGGAGAACAGTCTCCCCCAAATTTGATTTGATGACGAGTATAGTGTTTTATGGATTTTGAAACTCGAATTAAATATGTTGTTATATGCTAAAATGTTCTGATCTATATGTAATGTTGTAAAAACTTGGCTTGATGTTCAACTTGTTTTATTGTTTAAAACTCGTGTTTTGTACTCCCTCCGTTTCTTTTTATCTGTCGTGAATAACCGAATCTTACATGCCAAGAAAGTTGGTTATTTCACATAATTTAATAAAAAAATTAGTTATCTTTCCAAAATTACCCCTAATTTATATCTTCATATTTCTTTCTCATATTAAATTTGAAGAAGAGAATTGAATAGAGTGTTAGGGTAATTTTGAAAAAAATAATAATAAATGCTTCTTGATGTTTAAAAATGACAGATAAAAAGAAACATGGGTTTATAACAGATAAAAAGGAACGGAGGGAGTATTTCGGAAAATTGTTTGTTGAAACCCTATTTGAAGAAAATGTTTCTTTCATACTATCTTTGGTTTTATTGCACATGTGATTATTGTTATATGTTATTATGTTCTAATCTGTATGTATTGTTGGTAAAAGCTTATTTTAGTAATTTATATCAATTATTATGATATATTCTTTCAAAGTTGTGCTAACCCACTCATTGAGTAATCTAGGTTGCTCACCCTTTTTCCTCTCTTTTTAGATTTCAGATTTTAGAGGCTGTGTGGCATGGTGAAGTGCTGGGCATGGCTCGTGTTGTTCATTTTTTTTTTGTTTTTTTGTTTTCACAATCTTTTATATTTGTATCTATTGGCATGTTTGCATTGTATAACATTCATGGATCCACTACTACTATTAGGTTTTGAAAATTAGTATTGTTGTTGCATGTTCCATCTTATAGGTTATCTTGGTTGTGTGATGTCTTATTTAACTTTTGAATTCCTTTTATTTTGTTGCTGAGTGTTCAGCTTCCTCTCTATATATTTGTACTCCATAGCCTTGGATATTCCTGCTTGTGAATACTCTGTTCAGAGTAGTTGATTCCATGTATTTTGTCAGCCTTGTGGTGACCTGAGGGTAGAGTGGCGGGGTATCCTTTCTCAGATTGTCACGGCGGTTATCGCGTCCCAGGGCCCGCGGGTCGGGGCGTGACAGACTTGCCCTCAATTTTAATTAACATATATATGCAAATGATCTCATTTTGCTATTCAAAACCTCTATAGCTATCAATGTTAAAACTTGTCTAATCATTTATTCTACATTAAATTGACATAACCCTAACAATTCTAAATCAGTAGTTTACTTTCCCAATTAATTTAACAAGAGGCTTAGTAACAAAACCACTCTAATTACTAGTGTCGTGATGCCATTACCTATCTACTATTTATCTATCTATCCCCTCCCCGACTTTGTTCTTTATTCCATCTCCAAATTAGCTACAAATTTCTTGTAAAGTAGGGACGATAACAACAGTGGCATTCATCTAATAAGTTGGAACAGAGCTATGCTTGATGGATTAGATGGAGGCCTTCAAATTCGTAATCTTAAGCTAATCAAAAAAGCTTTCATAACCAAAAATGCTTTCAGATTTCTTAACTCCTATTTTGTAATATGGATGGATGTTTTAAAGCTTAAGTATGACTTAATTAAACCTTGGAACCTTAAGATTCCTCCCAAATGTTCGCTGTTTTACAGTGTTGTTTGTCAAACTATTGATGAGATTAAACCCATCTTTGGATTAAAGGATTTAATCCAAGTAGTACATCTCTCGTTGATGATCCTTAGTGTTTTGAAATCCTTCCTTATCTCAAACCAACTGCTTTAAATATGATTTTATTGACCAAAAACTTGTTTATCTATGACCTCATAAATAATTCTTTTTGGGGTGTGAATTTTCTTAAAGTAATTTTTGTTAATAATCTAAATTCTCCACTTTTTACCTTTGGACATTTGCACTCATTGTGGCATCTTGATGTGGCTCATGGAGCCAAATTCTTTATGTGGCTTACATTACATGGTAGAATTAAAACCTTTGATTATCTTCACTATCAAGAGTACAACTATGTTTTATGTGACTTGTTTAAAGAAAATATTGAGTATATCTTTAAAATTTGTCACAAAGTTAAAAGGAGATTTGGAGAAAGGTGGAGGAATTAATAGGGTGTCACATTGGATTGGAAGATGGTTTTCAACTGGGGAATGGCTAGGTCATAATTATTCTCATCATGATTCTAAATTCATTACAATTGTAATTACTAGAATTGTTTGGCATATTTGGAAGGCAATGTGCAGCTTTTTATTTAGAGGAAATTGCTTAAATTCTCAATGGATTGCATTGATGGTTGTCAATCATGTTAAAGAATATATCACATTTGTTAGAAACCAAATAGGGAAGTATCTTTTAACCTTCATGAATACTATTTTCCCTAACTATTTTCTCTTTTTATATGTCTCAGAGATCCCTGAAATTGCACGGGAGGGATAGGTTATATTATAATTGATAATAACACCACAATTATTATTGCAGATTATTGTAAAGTGGAGGCCTTTTTCTTACTTAGATGTAAAGATGGATACCTTGGAGATAGGTTTAAAATATGCTCATGATTGATTGGTATGTTATCCTTAGCTTAGCTTTTATTGATTGCAGGAGAATGTATCAATTTTTAAATCAATGTTGTTGCGATAATTTTTGGAAAATTGAGCATAAACTCTTGAAACTTCAATAAATCAAAAAAGAGTTAAACTTGTTTAAAATGTGCTGATGACAGAATTACTCTTGTTTTGTCTTTATCATATAGAAGATAGACCTCCCTATATATGGTACAATACCCGAATTGGTTCCTCTACTTTTTTTTTGTCCCTCTACTCAGAAATGCTCCAAACTAGTCCATCTACTCTTCAAAATGGACCCACTTATTCCATTTACTCTTAGTCTCTTCCCAATTAGTCCCTCTACTCTTGAAAATACAGGGACTAATTGGGTTATTTTCAAGTATAAAGTGATTAAGTGGGACCATTTCAAGAGTAGAGGGACTAATTTGGAGCATTTATGAGTAGATAAACCAAAAGGAAAGAGAAAAAAAAAGTAGAGAGACCATTTCGAGTATTATACCAATATTTAATGAGAATTTGAAGTAGATTTATTTTTTACTTTTTAAATTTTTACTTTCAAGTATACTAAACTTGTTTAATTTTTTTTTAACAATATAAACAAATAAGTACACACATTCATCTTTATTTACAGTTGAATAATACATCAGAAGGGAATCGAAATCTTTATTTTTTATGTGGGAGTTAATACCTTAAGGGCCCGTTTGGCATTTTGCAGGGAAAGTAATTGCATGTAAAGTCTTTGCAGGGAAAGACTTTGCATGCAATTACTTTACCTGCAAAATAACATTACAACGTTTGGTTATCCCAATCAAAATTGTAATTACTTTGCATGCAAACTTAATTCCCACGTTTGGTATGAACTTGTTTTCAATGTAAAATTAGGTTTATTCTCATTTTTGCCCTTAGATGTTATAATTACTAAATTTGAGTTTTTATTCAACTCTAATAATATTATTATCTACATCATATCTATTACTCAAGATTTTCTATTACAACAACATAAATCTTTAAAAAAAAAAGGGAAAAAAAGAAGATATATGAAGTTCAATAAACCAATTTTCAAAAGAATGTATGAAATTCGCAAGCAAAACCCTAAAATGTTGATGAATTACATTGAATTTCATCAACTTTTTAAATATCAAAAAGGCATCCTTTTTCATTTACATAAATTTTTACCAAGTTAACAAAAAAATTAGCAAAATATGGAATTTATGAACATAAGAAAAAAAGGTTTTGCACCATTATATCTACAATAAAAATCCCATAAAAAAATAAAAAAATATAAGTTATGCAAAACATGATAAAAGAGACAAAAAATAATATTGTTAAACTAATGAATTAATATTTTGATTTGAATGCTTCTACTTAATATTTATTTATATATCTCATATATTTTAAAAAACTTTGATTCACTACAAATACGTAACAATTTTTTTCGTGGGAATTAAAAAACAATCGAGGACAAGTAAAAATATATATGTCTCAAGTTCTTATCTTATCATGTTGGATTATTATTTCAACATAGATTTGATTTAATCAAAACAAAAAAATTCTCCAATAAAAAAATTTTTATCCAAACAAATATGAAATTTATTTATCTTTGATCCATTTAAAAATATGAATTTTACACAAAGAAAAAAATTTAACAAAAAAATTTAACACAAAAATAATCTAACAAACTTGAGAAAAAAATATTACCGTGATTTCTCCGATTCGTAAGAAGCGACAACTCTCCCACCGAATTGGAAATATGATCGCGTTAGGGTTTTTTCAAAGACAAAACAAACGAGAAAGAGTTTTATGTAATAAAGGGTAGTTTGGTAATTTGACAATTACCAAACTTTCCCATCCAACGGTGTAAACACTTTCACACCACCCCCCCTGTGAATCACTTTCTCTAGTCAAGTGGAAAGTGATTACAAGGAGATCATATTATTTTTAAGAACCAAACGCTTGAAATAGATTCACCTCTCTTACTTTGCAGGGAAAGTAACAACTTTACATCATACCAAACGGGCCCTAAGTGTCCGTTTGGTACTTTATATGGAAACACTTTCCTTGTAAAGTATTTCCTTGCATTTACTTTCCCTGCAAAGTAACAATACGTGTTTGGTATGAACCTTGAAAATTGCAATTGAAATACATGCAAAATAAATTCCTCTATTCGGTATGAATAACCTTTCCATCAAAGTTATGTTTATTCTCAATTTTACCCTTCAATAGTAATGAAGTAAAATAAAACCATACATTAATACATGTTGTAAAAACAATACTGTCACATCTTAAATAAACAACATTCACACTAATGAACATCAATGAAATGGTGGAACTAATGAACCTAATTAATATTAATGAATATCAATTATTTTAATTTTAACTATGTTTTAATTTTCACATTAATCAATGGTTTATATATAAATAAATTAAGAAAATTGCTTATACACCCTGCAAAAGTAGATATTTAATTCATGTTTTCCAATTATGAGAAATATGACTCACCGAACTTGATCCAAGAGGCACGCTTCCTATATGTAATCTGTTTCACACCCCTTCCCTCTGTGAATCCTTTTCACTGGTCAAAGTGAAATTAATTACAATTTGACCATTATTTTATAAAAAAAATTTAACCAAACATATGAAAGCTTTTCACAATCCCAACTTTTCATAGGAAATTGTTACTTTTCTCATACCAAATAGCCTGTAATTGTTACGCGAGGATGCCATTTTTTTTATTTAAAAAAAATTACAAATGCACAACTTTGGGGTTGTTATAAACAAATATTTTTTTAATGGATGCCTACTGCAGCAATATCACTGTAGCAGACGGTGTTACTGTAGTATCATCTAGAAAAACTGTAGCAGCCGACATGTGGTACTGTAGCAGCCGCCGGTACTGTTAATCAAATCGATCCTGGCCATTCATTCAACTCTTGTAACCCTATAAATATCCCCTCATTTGTATAATTTGTGAGATAGAGAAGAGAAGGAAAAGAGAGAAATAAAAAGGAAGAAGAAGTTAATTCTTCAGGGTTTTTTTGGTTTTTGGTAAATACTCTGGCTCTTTATTCTTATTACTATCTTTACATTTATAACATATATTCTTAATACGTTATCAGCACGAATTTGCTCATATGATTTTAATTTTCTTTGACTCATCTAATATATATGTTATATATGTGGAATCCATTTCTAACACTGATGCAGGAAGGATCGACAGGTAATATAATACTAGCAAACCATACATTTTATTCAGTCAACAATACATAAGATTTTCTTTGAAGCATACATAAAAAACATATAGTACTAAAGCCACTAAGGCTAATATTACCAGTACTTTTAAAATTAACAAGAAAAACAATAATATTATTATTACAATGAGGTTTTCCATCAAATCCAAATTATCAAGCATCATCTTTTTCTAAGTTTTCATGCGACCCTCCGATCCCCAGCGATCGCTGACAAAAATCGTAAAAAATCACTGGCCCTTTTTTTCTCTTCTCCGTCGCCTCTTCTCTCACTCCGCCTGCCCCTTCGAAGTTTCTCCGTCGTAACTCGGCCGGCTTTTTCTCCGTCGGCCCCTACTTTCTTCTCTCCCCTATCTTTACTTCTTCTTTCCTTTTTAACTTATAATCACTTTCAAACAAATTTTTAATTCCCAATGATGCAATAATCATGGCAGTATGATCGCATCGTATACATGAATAGTACTGTATACATGAATAGTGTCATACATGAACAGTGTCATATATATATGAATAGTATAGATTCTTTGTATTTTATTCTGTACTCTCTATTCTAATTACATGCTATATTATTATTTTGAAGAAAAATGGCAAATATTGCAAAAAGAGAATTCGAGGCCCTTCAAATCTCTGGGGAGCAATTATATATCCCGAGCCTCGATATCAAGCTCCATCCGAAAAGCAAGAAACCCCGAGTAAAAACTATTGAGGTTAATAACAACGAGCCTAGTGATAATAAGGCGAAGGCCTTAATATTTATAAGGCATCATATCGATGATGGCCCTCAAGAATGAATACTTGACCATCGAGGATCCACAGGAATTGTGGTTATCCCCGAAAAGAAAGATTTGAGCATCTCGGAATGGTCTACTTGCCCAAAGCACGTAATGATCTGGGTCAAGCCTCGTGTTTCAAGATTTTAAAAAGCGTGCAAGAATATAATTTCGAGCTATTTAAAAATTGTTTTCAAGACTATGTCTCTCATGGAGAAACAACGATGTAAGGAATGATGCTCGAGAAAACATTTACAACATTTCACGCATCGAAATGTTATATTACAACAACAATATAGAGAAAAGAATTTTACAAAAATTCTCGAATTAATTTCTTGTTTCCTCGCGGCGGAGCAAAAACAATGAATTGTTGATGCAGAATCATCAATCTCGACTCATCCGGATCAGCACTCACCGCCGTAAAATTAATTTTGGGCAAATAAGATGGCGTGGTCGCTGTGCTAGTTTTTAAAAACCGCGCTGGACGAGGAAATTATGGTGGTCGAGGATCAGCATGTCGCGGTGGGGGCCGAAATAATATCGGACCACGCGATAACAGAATTGATGTACATCAACAAAAACAACAAAGCCACAAGATGGGATCAGAGACAAAGAAGGATACATGCTATCGCTGTGGCCTCGAAGGTCATCTGGGTCCAGAATTTGCAGGACCCTCTAAATATTTTTGTCCATCTTTACCAAGAATCACTTAAAAAAATAATAAAGGTAAAGATATTGAGACAAATTTTTTCATCGACAACCCCATAGTTGATTCAATAGAGAATAATTCTATAAATAATTTAAATGTAACTCGAAAAATACATATTTAGATATGTCGATTTTCTTATAGACTAGTTTGTAATATGACTTTTATGTTTTATTAAATTATGTTTTTTTCTTTTGCTTTGTTAGAATACGGTCGATGATGAATGCATTATCGATCATGGGACAACGCATACTATTTTGACAAGAAAAATATATTTTTATATCCTTATCAATGAGAAAGGCATGTATAGCCACAATAGCAGTGGTCATCGGGACCCGGTCAAGGTTATGGAGAAGCAAAGATTGATGTCGCTAAATGGAACATCCTTGCGGATGAAAAAAATGCTCTCTATTCCCCTAAGTCTAGGAGGAACCTTTTAAGCTTTAAAGATATACGTCTCAATGGATATCATTTAGAGATGGTTGATAAGAAAGGAAAAGAATATCTTTATATTACACAAGTTATTTCATGCCAAAAACGTGTACTTGAAAGCTTTCCTCAGATATCCTCGGGATTATATTTTACACGTATTAAAGTGATGGAATCACATACGGTATTAACCCGAAGGTTAATGACCCAAAGATATTTAAAAATATGGCATGAAAGACTTGGACATCCGAGTGCTATTATGTTACTACTGGGATTATTACTAGTTCTCATGGACACCCACTGAAGGGTTATAAAATCCTAACACATAATGAATATGCATGTTCAGCATGCTCAATGGGAAAGCTAATAACTAGACCTTCTATAACTAAAGGGTGACTCGTGAATCTCCTAAATTTTTTAGAAAGAATGCAAGGAGACATATGTGGACCAATACATCCATCATGTGGACCATTTAGGTATTTTATAGTTGTAATCGATCGATCGACTGAGATGGTCCCATGTTTCACTGCTCTACAAGGAATGTAGCATTTGCAAGGTTATTGGCACAAATTATCGAGCTTGAAGCACAATTTTCAGATTATCCCATAAAGACAATTCGTCTTGATAATGATGGTGAATTTTCATCAAAATCATTTTATGATTATTGTATGGCGATTAGAATACATATCGAGCATCCAAAGAGCTCATGTACATACCCAAAATGGGTCATGGAGTCATTAATTAAAAGACTCTGCATTATCGCCGCATAATGTTATTAGGACGAAACTACCTACAAGTGCGTGGGGTCATGCTATTTTGCATGCCGCAGCTTTTAATACTGGATCCGACCCAATCGCATGTAATTCATATTCACCACACCAACTTGTTATGGGTAAAGAGCCCCGATATTTCATATATAAGAATATTTGTCATGCAGATATGTGCCAATACCACCACCAAATCGACATAAAAATGGGTCCACAACGCAGACTTTGGTATATATGTTGAGTTATGATTCCCCTTCAATTATACTGATATTTAGAACTATTAATGGGGATTTATTTATCGCGAAGATTTGCATGATCGTCATTTTGATGAATCTGCTCTTCCCCGCATTAGGGGAGAAATGATTACTCAAAATGAGCTAAAAAGAAATTGATTGGAATGCATCACGATTACATACATATGATCCTCGTACTCAATGAATGTGAACTTAAAGTTCAAAGGATCATTAAATTGCAAAAATATTGCAAATGAAATACCCGATGCATTCACTCGATACTAAAAATGATAAAGCAAATCATATATACTAGCCGCTAACGCTCCCTGCAAGAATTGAGATTCCTAAGAATCCATTGAAAAGAAAAATCAAGTAGAAAATAAACCACGACAAAAAACGTGGAAGATCAATTGGTGGCAAAGATTCAGCTCCTAGAAAAAGGGAAGCAGAAAAAATAAAGATAAGGATCTCCCATGTGAAAAGGAAGAGGAAATTATAAAAACCCTCGTAACAAGTTAATGAAGAATCAATGGGGGATGATATTTCGAAAATGTTAAAAAAATTCAATTTGCATAGATGATGGTCAAAGATCGAATCGATGAGACCCAAAATAAATGATATATTCATCTACAAGTGGCTACAGATATAGAAATAAATACCGATAATGATCCGAGCCACGATCCATCGAAGAATGTCGACAAAGAAATGATTGGCCAAAATGGAAAGAAGCTATCCAGTCGAGCTAAATTCCCTATTAAAAAGAGAGGTGTTTGGGTCGATAGTGCCAACACCAGAAGGGATAAAACCAGTCAGTTATAAATGGGTTTTTGTGAGAAAAAAAGAAATGAAAAATAATCAAATTATGAGATACAAAGCAAGACCTGGTTGCTCAAAGGTTTTTCTCAAACGCCTGGTATTGATTATGAAGAGACATACTCTCAGTAATGGATGGAATTACTTTTTCGATTTTTAATTGCCATGGCAAAGTAGTAATAAATTAGATATGCATTGATGGATGTTGTCACAAAGATATCTGTATGGATTACTTGAAAATGACATATATATGAAAAATCCCTCGAAGGATATAGAAAAAAACAAACATTACAAATAATCATCATTTATACTCTATTAAATTACGGAGATCTCTTTATGGGTTAAAACAATCCTGGACCGATGTGGTATAAACTGCCTCATGAATATCTTATAAAAAGAAGGGTACCAAAATGATAGTATATGTCCATGTGTGTTTATTAAAAAGTTATACTAACGGTTTTGTTGTGATAGCAGATATGTGGATGATTTAAATCTTGTAGGCACTTTCTTCCGAAAATCAGAATCGCAACATTATATCCGAGAAAAAGAATTTGAAATGAAAGATTTGGGAAAGACCAAATTCGCCTAGGTATACAAATCGAGCACTTATCCTCGGGAATATTTGTGCATCAATCAACCCTATACGTAAAAAGGTCGTCAAGAGATTCAATATGGAAAAAGGCTTATCCACCGAGTACGCCAATGGTCGTCCGGACTCTTGATGTTCGAGAAAGATCCATTTCGCCCACCCGGAAGAAGGAGAGATCATTCTTAGTCCGAAACTCCATATTTAAGTGCAATTGGTGCATTAATGTACCTTCGCAAATAATACCATACCGGATATAGCTTTTAGCAGAAATCTTCTAGCAAGATACAGCTTCTACATCGACACGAAGACACTCGGAAAGGAGTAAAAAGATGTGCTACGTTATTTACGAGGAACTACGGATCCGGGTTTATTCTATCGACAAGAATCTTCATCCAACCTCACGGGTTTTCATTGATCGTTTGGGTATTTGTCCGATCCTCACAAAAGGGCGATCTCGAGACTCGGATACATGTTTTCTTACAATGGTACAACTATCTCATGGCGTTCCACAAAACAAACTCTTACAGCTACTTCATCAAATCATGCTGAAATTCTAGTTGTCCATGAAGCAAGTCGTGAATGCCAATAGTTACGATCTATGATTGGGCATATACAGTCATCATGCAAATTACCATCAGTAACAACAAATGCTACAGTAATTTATGAAGACAACTGTGCTTGTATTTCTCAAATACAAGGAGGTTATATTAAAGGTGATAGAACGAAGCATATATCACCAAAATTCTTCTACACTCATGATCTCCAAAAAGAAGGCGATATAGAAGTTCAAAAGATTCAATCCAGTGAGAGTAAAGCTGATCTATTCACAAAATCACTTCCTAAGTGCATTCACCAAAGACTTATACACAAAATCGGGATGAGAAGACTTAAGGATGTAAGTACTTCTGATATAAGTTAAAAGTTTTTTATTTAAGGGGGAGACTGTACTCTTTTTCCATTTGCCAAGGTTTTTGTCCCAATGGCTTTTTCCGATGCAAGGTTTTTAATGAGGCAGTAACACTCAAATGTACCAAGGATAGTGTACTCTTTTTCCTTAGCTAGGTTTTTTATCCCACTGGGTTTTTTCTAGCAAGGTTTTAACGAGGCATATCCTTTGGTCGTAGGCATCCAAGGGGGAGTGTTATAAACAAATATTTTTAATGGATGCTCATCTGTAGTAATATCATCAGTAGCAGGATGCATGCATCGTAGTATCATCTAGAAAACACTCGTAGTGACTCACGTCATTTCATTACTATTCCACCAACTCAGGGTATTTTGGACCGTCGGATTAAATCGATCCTGGCCATTCATTCAACTCTTATAACCCTATAAATATCCCCTCATTTATATAATTTATGAGATAGAGAAAAGAAGGAAAAGAGAAATAAAAATGAAAAAGAAGTAAATTATTCAGGGTTTTTTTTTGGTAAATATTCTGACTCTCTATTCTTATTATTATCTTTTACATTTATAACATATATTCTTAATAGGGGTCAATTTGTAAATGTGTAAGAATTTATAGGTCATTTTCTTTAAAAAGTAGCCCCATGGTTCACAAAAGCATCTCTTTTATATGTCTAATCAAATTTTCATCACTCTTTCGTCATGCTCTTCACTCAAAATCATTTTCTTTCTTTTTTTTCTTTTTTAGATAAACCCCAAAACCATTCTCTCTCTCTCTCTCTCTCTCTCTCTCTCTCTAGGGTTGCCCACATCTCCTCTTCTTCTCCATCGATCTCTCTTCCATTCGATCCGAGCTCCATCTCCATCTCAGCGCCCACTACAATCGATTTTGCACTCTGGTAAAACTCGAAGAAATCACTCACGCAAACTTCAGATCCCGTTGTTTGTTTTCCTTTCTTTATTGTTCTTTTTTTTCTCTCAAAAAAAAAAATTTTTTTTTTAGTGATTTCTGGACGCAGTGGTTTATCGATCTCTTCCTGGCCTTGTTCATCTCTGGTTTCATGATTCAAGTTTGTTTTGATCTCCATACAATGCGGGAATCGGTCGATAAACCTCTGCATCCGGCTCTCACACCTCTTTTGCTTCTAAAGTTAGTATTTGTTGGGACTGATTGATTGGTATTTTGGTTTGCGGTGAGGTATTTTTGGCAAGAAATTATTGTGCTTGGTTTGGAACAAGTGATGTTTAATTTTGTTAGAAATTTGCATGCACTTTGTGCTTATAAATTTCAATGCTTGTATAACTAGATTTGTAGAGAAGGCATTATTCATTATGATTTCCCTATCAATGTGCTTTATAATTGTTCAATATCATGATTTATCATCTTTGTTAAGAGGTGATGAGTTTTATTGTCTACGTATTCATGCAAATGGTGTGGTAGATGTACTAAGTATAACTTGACAAGGCTATCATGTTTAGTATTGTATAAATGTGTTTGTACAATCTGTTCAAATCAATTTTTTTTTAAAGACATTTTGTAGAAATATTTAGTGCGAGAAGATTGACAGAGCTTAAAATTTGAATAATGTTGTTAAATACAAAGCTTGTGTTCATAGGGATGAGTTTCCACATTTGTCAGGATATTGGTTTTGTTGTAGTGATTATTATTATTTTTCTTTCTATTTTTGGATGAAGTGGAGAGTGCCTCGTGGCTTTTATTGTCATACATTTGCCTCAGAGATCAATTTTACACTGAGGTTGCCATAAAAACATGCAAAGTTGCCTAATTTTTCTTAATGTTGGGGGATATGGAAAGTTTTAAAGCAAAAACATACGAATGAACATGAAATATAATGTCAGAAATGAATATCACCAGTCCATATATGGCAGAAAAATGGTATAGAACTATGCCAAATGTTAGGGCTTTGGGAGCAAACACTAGCAGAGGTCTTGATTGCGCAAGGGCTTAAATTTACAAGAAGCAAGGAGGGTACACCTTGAGATTTACAAGAAGTGAAGAAGGGAACACTTTGGGGTCACAATTAGCAGTTGCAGGAAAGGATCCATAGAAATTTCGGCAACACATTGGAGCATTCAGTGATTGGAGAAGAAGGGTATTAAAAGTTGGCCAAAATTTTGCCTTGGTAATGGCAAGTGTTTATGTGTGTGTTTTCTTTTCAAAGTCCTCTGAGTTACTTTTCATGGAAAGTAATTTGATTTCTTGCCAAAAGGGTTCTTTCAATTCCCTTTTATTGTGATTTACAAACTTTCTTATATATTCTATTTTTATGAGGAGTAATTTGAGTGTTTAATTATGGATACCTGACTTTGTGTATCAGTTCTTGATATTAATGTGATAGCATTAATTTTTTAATTTTTATTTTGTTAATATGACCCGTCTCTAGTTTTTGTTTTGGTAAGTATAAACGCCAGACGGGAATTGGCTGCCGTAACAATTGCTCTGTTAATCATCTTTTTTTTTTTTTTAATAACAAGCTTAATGGGTTTATGCTGCCAAAAGCTAGCCTGTCCTATATTTTTTAAGCTACCACCTGCTGCATTAAAACAAGCTTAATGGCTTTATTTTGCATGTCATCGTTGTTCTTAATGTGGGAATAGTTAGGTAAATATTTTAGAACAATTGCGAGTGTATATGTAATATCTCTGGACAACCCAAAAGAGGAATCACTCAATTGTTGGTAAATGGGTGGTCAATAAATGGTATGGATTTGGTAAATTTTGCTTTTTGCATAGAATTTAAAAACCAATTAAGTAATAATGGCTTATCAAGTTATGTGGTTTTAACTTTTAAACAATCAAGAAATAATTGTTTGGAGATGTTCCTGGAATTATAGCTTTTGTTTGAGAAGGGAGTTGTTATTAAGTTTTTCTTAATTTTGTTTCTTGAAATAGACATTTGAAGATTTGTTCTATCAGAGCATGAAGCTTCAAACCTTCAAAAAGGATTATATTATTTCTGAAATGGGTTTCTCTTAGTTGTCTCAATTCATTTGATAGTCAACTTTGCTTCAAGGGCTTATATTGACCCCCATGATTTTTGTCCTTATATGTAGTTGTTGTTTTATATTAAAAGTTCTATCATATATCCACTTGATCAGCTCATCATGTTATCCAATGAAATTCATTTGTTTTGCTGTGCGAAAAAGAGTGAACCTTTTCTCTGGAGTGCAGAATTAGTTGAAAGGACGCCATCTTAACCAATAGTTTTCACCAAACCTATGTTTGTTTGAATTAATATTCATTAGATTCCATCATCACAGCTTTTGTTTTTACTGTATTTTGTGAGGGTTTGGTATGTGTCAATGTCATCAGTTTTTTTTTTAATAGTAAATTGTGTGAAGCTTTGTATTAACTGGCCCTACGTTCTTCAGTCAGCCTATCACCCTTCTGCCCATTTACAGAAGATTAATTTCTTCTTGATACACATGAAAGCAGCAGGTGAGACATCAAAATTTTGGTATGTGTGGTGCTGCTTTGACCATATTTGGTCATTGGTGGTTTAAAGTTTTTTATATGTCAAGGACACTCCCTACTCTTTCTGTACTTATTTATTAATTTGAAGAAAAACCCCCAACTTTACCCATCATTTGGAATACCTGCTGCTGTCATCCACAGATGCTTTTAATTTGATATATAGAAGTTAACTCTTATTGATTCCTGAATCTGCCTTTTCTGCTTCTGATTGCTAATATCATTTTATCATAATTTGTGATAAAGGAAAGCAATGAAGTAATTGAACTTGCAATCAGAAATTAGATTACTAACTTTTAAATTACATTTCCATGTCTATATTTTAACTCTAATGCTTGCATAATACATATTTTGTTGGTTGTCATAATAAGGTATTCTCGAGCGGATTATAGGTCAAATGTTATTATTTTAACTTTGATGATGATCAAGTTATTGTGTATTTTTTTGGAAACTTCAGCTACAACTTGTGGATGATTAGCTTTCTGCTTTAATTGTTGAAGTGGAGGAAGGCTTGAACATCAGTGATGTATGTCACCATTCTCCTGTTGGATATGTCAACAGAATTTTAAGTCCTGAAGTTATATATTCTCATGTCTTATTGAATTTAATAAATGAAATTGAAGGTTTGAATTCATTTATTCTAGTGTTCAATTTCTACAATGTGTACAATACTTAATCTCATTTGCTTTTTTCCTTGATTTTTGGTATTGAGTACAGTATTGGCTGTCATCTATGCTGTCTGCATTAATTTGACCTTCTCCTTTTTCAATCCTTGAGAGTGCTCAATAAGTTGTCTTTTGATAAAATTTACAAGTTTCCTTGCTAATTTCTCATTTTTATGTTTAATAACGCTGCAAAATGAAAGAAAATTTTTTGAGTTGCTGTTTTTCTGTGCTTCTAACTGCCATAACTGCTTTTACTTTCTTTCTATGCTATAGACCAATAGCTTTAGCTATTTATTCAAAGTTTATATCGTTTCATTCCTTATAGTTTCTATTTCAAATACAACAGCTTTTTTCTGGCCGGTTTTGATTACCATCAGACATTCATCTAAACCTGAAAGTAATACATTCCTGCCATTTCAGTCAAAGGATTTATTCATCTCTCCCTGTAAGGTTTTCATTTGAGGTATATTTATATAGTTTGTATTTGTGCTAACCTTATGATGCCGATAATTTGTATTTGCTTCAGTAGTAAACAATTATTCTGAGTTACTAGTGGCATTTTTAATGAAAGATAATTGCTTCCTAATATTAGTTCCATTTTAATGTATTATTGTTGCTGCTAGCTAGGTGGAATCAAGCTCTCAAATCTTCACTTGATATTTATAAATAGCATTTTCAGTGTGGTCCATTTGAGGTCTTTCATATTCATATACTTGCAATAAATAAATTTACAAGTTTATACACACCGGCATGAGTACATAAAGAAATCTACTAAACTCTCTTCATTCTTTCACTTAGGTGCAACTGCTCAGAAGCTGATGGCCGTCCTCTCTCCATCTTCAGCATATGGTGCAAAAAATCATTCCATGTATCTACAGGTCCAGGCAAGCACCAATGCACACAATCATTATACATTGTTATGTTTACATTCAATGGATGACCGTACCTACTTGGGTGTCCGTCAGGTCTCATTAGCATGGCTTCAGTAGTGTCTAACAACCTGAACTTTAGTCCTCTCTTGCTTGCTTCTTTTTCAGCAGCTCTGAACTCCTCCATTTGTGTCATGTATAGCTCCAGGTTTATGCCTTCAAGTCTTGTCTCATTGCTCCTAAAAGGTCTCTTTCTAACACAATCCCCTCCCTTGTTCCATTCACCATTCTCAAAGTGAGAAGGTGCAAATGTCCTTAGGAATGTCATTCCCTTGAACCCCTTAAGATTGTATAAGGTTTTGAATGTTGTCCGGAAGGCCATCCTGTACCCATAATACATGGTTAGATCGGTTATGTTTGGGTCTAGACAATAGTGGCACCCGACTAGGCGGTCCAACTCATAATACTTGGTCGGCCGGAAGAACCAGTGTCCGGCGGACACGATCACATAGTCAAATTCAGCGATTTGGGATGTCCAGTTTGCATCAGGCTCATCTAGGTATAGTTTGAAGAGGCCTGTCATGGTTGGACCATTCGGGTCAGCTTCCTCAGCCTTAGTCAAGAACGGTGACCAGAAGTTGGCCACTGTGAAGTTGTGTGTAGGGTATGACCACCATGTCGACTTCTCATCCGGTGTCGGCGACACATCCACTCCATAACTTACCTGAAAATTTAAACCCAATAAAGATATATAATTTCTATGCTCTTGTTTGCATACATACATTATAACTATGATTAACTTAATGTATATATATATATATATATTAAGAATTCTCAAAGATTTGTCTAGATATGTATTCCAGTGCCTCCAAGTTGGTATTAGTATTCATCTACTTAAAAATGGGAATCAAGAGCTAATTCACATGGCAAGTGACCTGTGGAAATCAGTATTATTCTTTGAGGGGCCAAGTATGAACTGGTGTGCTTTGTATGTATGTGCATCACTTAATCATTCTTATTTTGATTAGTTGTTCTTTCTATTCCCTAAGCATTCATGTTAGGTACAAAAATAATGCTGGATAAGGAAAGCATAACCAACTCTTTTGCATGCCATGCCATGCGGTGATATGACATTATTTATACGTATATATATTTTGCATTTATACCCTCTTTGAAACGTTATAAGATATGTGATTATGAGGTTTTGTAGGGACGTATATACAAAAGAAAGACACTTAGTTATACAATAAATATTCATAATGTAGCGGTTGGAATGTCTACAACACTATATGACATTTGCCATCAAATTTGAAAATTTTGGTTTTCTTGATAAGGTAAAGCCTACCTACTGAAAATGAGACTGATGTTACAATCAATCGATTTGTGTGGCTTGTGCTTGTCATAGATTGCATGCAAGTTATTTAATTGAAATTTTTTTTGGTGTTTATAAATCTAGTAATTATGGGTGTGCTATTATTTTTATTTTATTTTTAAGAAAATCAGAGAAAAGTAGTGAAATAAAATATATCAAATGATTTCTATATCTCCTACTCTGTTGGGTGTAGGAATACTATTCAAAAGCTAATGAAGGAAAACAAAACTATTCTGCAATTTTATTTTTTAATTTCATTATTATTATTATTATTATTATTGAATTTTTCATAATTTTCTTTTCTTATATTTTATATCAAAGCTAGGAAAAACACACTAATCTTAACTATGATCTATATCTCATTCTATATGGCACCAAACTATATTGTCTTTTATTTTTATCCTTAGAAAATGTTGGCATTAGTATGAACCTTTAAACTCATGAGCTTTACAAATAAAATATTCTCATGTTGCATTGAAGTGAAGAACATCACACTTGTAAAATAAATTATAAATAGGAAATTATGTAACAATTTTCATGTTACGTCGATAAATAGATATAAAACAAAGGAAAACATCAACACTGATATAAACTTTCATATAAAGCCACTAGTGGTTGTCCTCAAGTAAAGAACATATAGATTTTGATATCTAAACTAGACAAGTTTGTTGGTTTGATCTTTCTCTTAAAATTTACGTATCTTCGAATGTTTTCATTATCATTTGTACTTATTTCTCTAGCTAGTTAATGAGTGTTAAATTTATAAGTTTGTCTTACCCTATTGAGAAGGCAAATGAGTGACTGCATTTGATTCCTAGCAACAGAATCTCCAAGAAATGCCAGTGACTTCCCTTTAACAAGTTCCAGAAACTGAGCAGGATTAAAGACGGGAAGTTCGCAACCATCAGGCTTCCATCTCCATTTCAGAAAATCAGTGTCTGGTCTTCCAAATTTCATGCAATTCTGATGCTCATGAATTGCCCAACATGTGTTGTTTGTGTAGTATGGTGCTTTAGGATTTGGCACCCATTCTCCTCTGAATATGTCACACTTCTTGTTATCCCTCATTCTCACTATGGTTTTTTCGTCATTTGTAGGTGAAGTTGATGAAGCTGATTGAACTGATGATGATGATGTTACACTTGGTGAAGGGAAGAGGTAGAGTGGGATGATGGTGAGGAGAATTAGGGTTAGGGTTAGAATGATGGCTACTTTTGGAGTTTTGTTTTCTAGGTTTAGTTGTTGTTGTCCATGGAGCTTGTTGAGGTTTCTTCATGGAGCTCTGTTTCTCTCACTCTTTTGGTGCACTTTGTTGCACAAGGTGATGGATGAGTATTTATAATAATAATAATAATAATAATAATGATGTTAGTGATGATAATATTCTTTGATTGGAATCTTACAAATGACACCCTGGATAATAAAAGAATTTTCCTACAAGCTTGTGATTGGCTTTTGTACTGCCATTGTTCAATATAATTATGGAATTAGATTGTCCTTTTGTATGATTAGTGTGTGAAATTAGTCTTATTATTTCAGGGATGAATTGCTTTTGTTAGTACCAAATGCATAAGATATTTTATTTATGTCTTTTTTTTTCATCTGATGCAAAATCATTAACATTATTATTGAATATAATAAATTGATTTATTTTAAATGATCATATTTTTTTATTTTCAATCATAAAAATATTTTGTGAAAAATTAAATTTTTTTATATATTTTTAAAAAAAATCACATATTAAAAATTTTGATTAAAAAAATAATGCAAGTTGAGAGACCTTTTGTAGGTTGGCGGCTTGTCAAGAACAACAAGCTTTTAAAAACTGCGGTTCTGGATCACCGACGGTGTCTATATCATATCATATCTCCGTTGAATGAACAGCAAATCATAGGATTCAATCCTCTTAAAAGTTGACACGTGGATATGAAGATGGGGCCCATGAAGTTAAGATAATGTGGCACTCCATCAAGACGCCACGTAGCGTTTTTGGCATGATTTATACAAAGGAACTTAGAGGGAATCAAGTGATGTTTTATTTATATTTTTGGTTTTTTGTCCTGGAATGGAAGGAAACATCTCAACCGCCAAACAATCTTATTCTGAGGGGCCAGATGCAAATCATGAGATTTCTATGGACTTTTCTGAAAAGAAAAGGGGGGAAATAAATTAGTTTTATATTATTCTTTACGTAAATCCGCTGGGTTTTTTTTTTTTTAATATTTTTAACATGGATTTTTATTTTTTGATACAGTTTCTCGGAAAAGATTTTCTGATAGCCCAATGGTATTTATCATTGTGAAAAATGAGTGTGAGACATTTAAAAATTCTTGAGTTTAAGTTTTCATTGGACACAATGATAGTAACCATGAGTGGTGGATGAGTAGTGTAAAGTCGAATCTCTTGTGCCGCAGTACTATATAATATTGTGCAAACATATTATAGAGATATCATAAAAATAATATAGAAATACCGTATATGTATTATTCACCAATTGTTCACATGATCCTCTGTGTGAGGAGTTGTATTCTCCACCTCTCCATTATTGAAAGACAGGGGATGTACCATACATCGTGGGGTTGCAGTCATTGATATATCATTTTTGGGCGCACGTGACATGCCTTAATTGTCTTGCATGTTAGCTCGGTCCACATAGTAAATCTCTAGGAGATGGTTGCGGTACCATAACTGGTGCACCACCATATTGTCCATCCTTTTAATATCCCTTGTGAAGCTGCGCTTGTTGCCACTTTGTCAAAAAACCACCAAGGCTTGCAGATTGTAAATGGTGAGAGTGAAGGTTTGCAGATTGGATGATCAATTTCTAGTATGTGGATACGCCTCCAATGTATATCACATCTAAATTTTTAAAGATGAAAATTAAAAAAAAATAATAAATGTAAGAGATTCTTGAATGAATCTCAATCTGACCTGCTTGAAAAAGATTATAATATACATGACCACCGAAGGTGTTTCAAGTAAAAAAGAAAAAAGTTTTTTTACTTACATATCCCAGTAAAATTGATATTAGGGAAGAACCAGGCATAACCTAATGATTTTTTACTTTGCTTGTGTTTGAGAGGTCTTGAGTTCAAAACCTCTCAAGTAAAATACAAAAATAAAAAAAAATGATTGCCGAAAAATTTATAAAAAAAATTAATATTAGAGTATATACCCTCAGACTAAAAGTTAACTAAAAAATCTATAAAGAGTTTATACTATCATTTGCTTCCTACTAGTTACATGTCTTTGGATACCTCCCATTCATTTACTTGGAAAAATAACAATATGATTATATAGATACGCAAACAATTTTCAACTAAAAAAACATATCAGCAAACATGCGGTTTTTTTATAAGCATATATTAGCAATTATCCACTTTTTATATAGATACGCAAACAATTTTCAATTAAAAATTTTAAAAAACAAATTATATATTGACTATATACCAAACACATTCAAAATCTTCAACTATGTTTTAAAAAGACTTTTGACTTTTTACATGATAGTTAATCATATTATCACTTGTTTTTAACTTTTAAAAAGACTTTTGACTTTTTACATGTGTTAATTTGTTTTTACATGTGTTAATGAAAGGATATATATACACACACTTTCAATCTTTTTAGATTTTTATGAAATGAATAAAATCATTTGTATCTATTTATTTTAGTTGTCTTTTGTAATAATTACTATTAATTAATTAATAAATACTTCAATATAGTTCTGTAAACATTTTACATCAATTCTCATTATTATGGTTTTAAATTCTCTATACTCAACCCATAAATATACAAACTTCTTCAAAGTCTCAAAGTTTATTCTTTTATTATTTTTTTTAAAAAAATATTATTCTTTTATAATTGTTACATTGACTTCTTCAAAATAATCTAAATATAATTCCTTTTTTTTTTTTTTAAAAAAATTTCATTAATTTTTTTTTATAACTTTTCACGCATCTAATTGCCCACGTGGTCATATTGATATATATATATATATATATACATACACACATGACTTACATTTGTTTTTAAAAGTAAATTTAATTTTCACAAGGGTTAATACGTAAAAATCCCTCTCTATAAATTAAATTAGGGTTTCCATTTTTCATTCCCCCCGTTCTTGTGCTTTTTGAATGTGAGAGAGAGAGAGAGAGAGACGATGGGATGATCGAGGGTTTTGCTCCGGCGAGTCGGCAAACGGGAGGTGATGTTTGGAGCTCTTCCAATGGATCTGCGGGTCGTCTCGTTGTCATGGTCTTTGGGATTCTTGGAAGGTCTTATACTCTCCGCTTTTTTTGATTTTTGGGGGTAAAATTCGTGCTCTCGTTGTGGATTTGATTGTTTGATTTGATGATTGTCTTGATTTTCGATGTTTTGGGATGGTTATTGTGCGTGTAGAGGTTCTTGTTGTGGGGTTTGTGTTGGGTTTAACTGTTTGCGATCTGATTCTCTTTTGATTGTTGGTTGTGTATGGATTTTTAAGGTTAATTTGATTTGACATTGTCTTTGATTTAGGGTTTTGATAGGCTCTTAATGCTAGGGTTCGTGTTGTTGTTAGTGTTTGCAATTTTATTCTTTCTTGATGGTGGTTTAGTTGATGTAACATTGTTTTGGTTTTAAGGTTTTGATAATTTGTTGATGTTAGGGTTTGTGTTGTAGTTACTGTTCACAATTTGGTTCTTTCTTGATGCAAAATTTAATGTTTTAGTTGATTTAAGATAAGTCTCTGTTTTAGGGTTTTGATAGTTTCTTAGTTAGGGTTTGGGTTTTTGTTTTTGTTACTCTTTGAAATTTGATTCTTTCTGGATGGTGGTTTAAATGATGTGAAATTTAAGGTTTATTTTGATTAAACATTGTGTTGGTCTTAGGGTTTTGATATGTTCCGAACGCTATGGTTTGTGTTGTCCTTACTGTTTGCTAATGTGAAATTTAAGATATAGTTAATTTAACATTGTCTTGGTTTTAGTGTTTTGATATGTTGTTGATGTTAGGGTTTGCGTTGTAGTTACTTTTTGCAATTTGATTTTTTCTTGATGGTAGTTTGATGATGCGAAATTTAAGGTTTAGTTGATTTAAAATTGTCTATGTTTCAAGGTTTTGATAGTTTCTTAATGTGAGGGTTTTTGTTATTACAACTTGTTGCAATTTGATTCTTTGATCTCTTGTTCTTTATGGTAATTTGATTGAAAGAAGCATGGCCTTATGTGATTGAGGCTGTGGATTTAGGTCTTGTCATAGCAAGAATGGAGGATGCTATTGTTTTCTTCAGTTTGGAATTTCCATAGATGTCATCTGGTTTGCAAGGGTGGTCCAAAGAGATTGATTAATAGGAATTTCTTGGGATTGGGAGAGGGTACCATTGAATAAAAGGAGATTATGTTTCTTTTAAGATGTCATTCTGATAGTGTTTAAGATGATCTTAGATTGTTGTTGATTTGATAAGGTGGGTGTTTCTGTAAGAGTAACCATTAAGACTGAAACTAATTGTGATTGATTTTTATTTTGCTTAAATATCCCTTAAACATTGTGTTCTTGCTGCATTTTACTATGTCAAATGTCATGCCATGGATTTCATTTTGCATGTGGAGCCTTGCTGATATTGTTTTTATTCTTGTTCATGATTGCTCTGATGTTCAAATTTGGAGTTATTATTTGGCAGTCCGGCTGACTGGAAATTTGGGGCCTAATCAATTTGTTACAGAGCTTCCTGAGAGTACACTGTGAGTTTATTTATGTGAATAGTTTATTGATTTTTATAATTTTGAATTGTCTCATGGGATTTTCCTTCATACGTCCATATTGGGCAGGTGACTAGGTAGTAATGTTAAGGCAGCTGACATAGTTCTTTACTTATGTATTTGTTATTCAATGTTGAATGTGAAAAGTTAAAACATTAAAACTCAAAACTATATGGCATTGTAAGTAGTTTAGACTCTAGAGTGGGCGTCGCGGAGCCCATATTTTTCATGAAATTTTTAGTTAAGAAATATAAGAAGCTATGATTAATATGTAACCATCGACTAATCGTACAAAATGTCTGGCCTTCCTAATTATTTATTGGCCTTATATTGTTTTATGAAAGTGCATGGAGGTCATGTTGTTCGTTTCTCTTATACCTAAGAAGACCCATATGAAAACTGCATTAAAAAACCTCTTCTTAGTTGTTGCAGGAGTTTACTTTTGGCCCACTTAATGTTTGATGAATGAAATTTGGTACGTCTGCATGATATTAATTGTTAGTAAGTGCCCCTAAGGTTTGCTTCCTGCTTCCCTCCCACACACTTATGGAGCCCCGATGATCGGTTTTCAATAGTTTGAGAACCTTGTTGAGGAAATAATTTTATGCAGTCCTTCTAGTGAGGACCTAAACAATTAAATATGTTGTTTAAAACTCTTGTTTTAAGCTATAATAGCCCCTCTCCTTTTATTTTTAATTTTTTTGCTTGCAGCTTCCTTTCCATCCTCAAGCTTTGATTGCATATGGTATCTTTTCTCTTTGGTTTCCAATGTATATCATTATATAGTCTCTGTTTGTTGAAATATATGCTTTTATCGTCATTGGTGGAACCAAATCTGTCTATAAAATTCATAGAAAAATCCTATTTAAAGTTGTTAATTATTCACCTCTCTGCCTCACTTAATGCATTTAGAATGAAGTGGTTGCCTTTTTATTACTCTGCTGCTAATTCTCTTTACCATCATCTATGATTTGAACTGATGGAAACATTGAAACACAGACTCCATTTATTTCTGGTGTCACTTAAGTTGGAAAAATTGCTTCACAGGTTATTCACTGGGCACTTCCTTACTGACAACAATGAAGGGCAACCTCCATTATTATGCCTGTGCATAGTTTAACAATTGTGGTGATCTTTATTTTATGTATGTTTGTTATCATAATTCATTCATTGTTTGTCATTTCCACCATGCAAATTATACATACATTGAAGTAATGCGTTTTTTAGGTTTGCATTGTGAACTTTCCAAGGATGGGTAGCATATACAAATGTTGGCTATGATGGTAGGCAATAGATCCAGAGCCCATCTGTTTGCCGAAGTTTGATAACTGCAACGGTCTAGTGGAAGGTGAGTTCCCAACCCATGGTATTAACATTGACATTAAATGTGAGTGATCTTGTTGGGTTTTTGTTTGCAGAATGTTCCATGAGAAAGGGTGGTATTTGCTTTGCTGCTTATTCAGGTCTCTCTCTCTCTCTCTCTACATATATATATATATATATATATATATATATATATATATATATATAATTTTTATTTATATATCTCCAAGATCATTCACATTTGCAGAATGTGAATTATCTTGTTGGGTATTTGTTTTTTTGTTTTTGTTTTTATTCTCAACTGTTCAAATACTGTTTTACAAACATCACAGTATCTCAATGCCATGGGCTCGCTATGGCTCACCAGGCACACAAGGCCCTATATCACCTCCGGAAATAAAACCTAATGCCACGCCGCAGATTCATGATCCAATGATGTACTTCATTAATTTTTGTTTTTATTATTTATTTTTATTTTTATTTTTAAAACCATCCAAGATAAAGAAAGCCCTCCGAGAGGAAAAACAAAGCCTAATCACGGCCTGCACGGTGACGCAACCTGGCTAATAGATGATCAATTACAACCCAGTATGTATATTTACGTAAAGACCCGTAAGACAATCAAAAGGAATGACCCGAAAAGCCTACTGTCCGCTTCCCATTCACAGCCCGTTGAAAAGGTCAGATAGCCGGCTATGGGCCAGCACTAAGGGCCCAACAAAAACCCACTGGAATCCCAACTGAAATCCCCATTAACCACCAGCCACAGTTCCTAGTACAGGCCAACAATATCCCATGTATAAGCACAGAACAGCCTGTCGTGGTTTAATTGAAAGCCCGATAGCGGCCTTACGACCAAACCCAGTAAGAGCCCATATGCAACCCAACAAAACCCAGTCAGGCAAATGATGGCCATTGCATGTCAAGAAGGTCCAACAGCTCATGTATAATCTCAGAGCAGGCTGTGGCGGTCCGATTGAAAGCCCAATAGCAGTCCAATAAAAGGCCTTTCGCACCAACAAGAGCCCATGAACGGCCCAACAAAATTTACGGCCGGCAAGGAACATGCTTGGCCCATCCGAAAGGGCAATTACGGCCACCTGGAGCCCATTAACAGCTCATCTGTAAGCCCAATAACAGCCAATGAACGGCCCATCGGCGAGCCCATTAACGGCCCACTAAGAGCCCAAATAACAGCCCATGAAAAGCACAATACCGACCCAATAACAGCCCACTAAGAGCCCCCATAACGGCCCACTAAGATCCCATTAACGGCTGTGAGTCCAATAACGGCCTACTAACGGCTCGAATGCAGGCCCATTAATGTCCCGAATGCGGGTCCACTACCGGCCCAACAGAGCTCATAGAGCTCAAGAAAGCCCAGCAAGAGCCCATATACAGTGCAACAAAACTCGGCCATGGCCCAACAATGGCCATTGCAGCTAACGAAACCCAGAGCGGCCCAACTTTAGTATGGCAAAAAAAAAGGCAAAATGACCCAATTACAAAGTCGGCAAATGGCCCAGCAAGAGCCAATTGCCGCCTAAACAAATTGTCACGATTAATTCATGATGACAATTGTGGTAGTAGCATATATGAGTGTTAATAATAAATTACATTATTTTTACTGGTTGCCTGAAATTACAAGGGTGCACATGTATACATGCATAACCATGATGACAATCAGTTACTACAACTGTAGTGCGCCAGGCTGACAATAACCAATAATCACAAACATAACTGAGAGAGGTTGCCCTTGGCTGTCATTGTCTGCATGAACTGAGTAGGTTTAGGATGTCAAGTTACACCAGCAGATTTTTAAGAAAAATGCTTATTAATTTTCAAACAATTAAGATGTATTGGATTTGTAAGTTCTTTCAATAAGTTTAAGATAAAGCGAAAGATTAGTTGTTTTTCAAAAACAAAGCGGTTTAAGAAACAAAGTTGAAGTTAGTTATGATTGTCAAGTAGTTAATGGCAAGAGTATGTTGTTAACGATTTGTGGGTTCAGGTTTTTGTATAGTCTCAATAGTCTCAACAGAAATAACTTGATTTTGTATGTTGACATATGGCAGTTGGTGATCATTTTAAAAGATAATTGATAGAATTTATTGGAGATTGTGTATATTTGTGGATTCAGGTTTTTTTTTTTTTTTAAAGTTCTTGAAGAAAATTGGATAATTTTACATAAGCAGTAGCCGATGGTATGGGCATTTAAGTAAGCGGTTGATCTTATGCCTCAATTGTTGTGATAGGGAGATACATCGCCCAACCAAACAGGTTTTAATTGCTTTCAGTCAAACTTAAGGCCTAGTTTTTTAAGATGAGCAACTAGGCCGTTAAAAAAGGCATGGACGTGTACAAGCCTTGACGGAACAAATGGGAGAGGGATACACATATAGATGTTGGAACCACCCGCATACAACCATTATTCACACTCTCAGAAATGTGTCCTCACCATGTGTCCTCACCATGATTCAAAATTTCATCTGAAGAGTTCTAATGGGGACCTAGCTACCAATATACCATTTGGTCATTGATAACTAAAGCTTATTTGGCTGTGTGTATGAATGGAAATTTGGAACTCTTAGTGTAATTCACTCTGATCGTATTAAGTTAACTAAAGCTTATATTAAGTTAACGTATGTCTCTTGTGTTGTGTATATGTATAATTAGTTAAACTATCGCAGTTAAAACAGGGAGGAGATGGAATACCTGCTGGGGAAGCAAAACTGAACTGAAAGCATCATCTGGATAATATTGAAACCATGATGTGAATGGCCTCAGCAGCATGACAAGGAAAATTATGTCAGTCAGTATTAAGGTTAAATATTCTTATAACAGACCATGATAAGAAACATTGTCAAGAAGCTACTAAACCTTTTTTTTTTTCCTTTGTATGTTGAATTTCTCTACATTGTCCAAAAAGGTGACATGTCCTGCAGTGAAAGAAAAAATGAATATATGAAATTTGGCACACCCTCATATAAGAACAAAGAACCGCATAAAGTGAACAATGGTTTCAGAGGGGAATGGAGTTCAAAAGAGAAGGTTTTGATCACAAAAAGGTAGCAAGACTAGTTTCATAATGCCATAATATTCACACATCTTACAACTCCAAAGATATGAGAGGAATGAAGCAATTCACACTGATCAACATTAATGAAACGAAATGCAGGACACTAGCAAGATTATATTCCATTATAACATTAAAACACTAGTCTACGTGAATGGCAAAAAGATTTTACAATTTTCTTCTTTTACATTAGGCAAGTTTTGGACAAAAACAAATGTTAACCTTTTCTACTGCATGTGTTCTTAACTAATAAAAATCATAAAAATGGCAATTGGAGCACAAATGGTACATGGTATAGCAAAAAAGATAGTGGTCAACTTACCCCACAAAATGGCACCGATGATGTAGTACCAGCATGAGGACCATCTAATGAAAATAAATTCATGACCTGTTAGAAAACTCTCATTAAAAAAAAACAAAGGAAAACAAAAGGCATTGAGATACACACACAAATCACCCTATATAACAACAGATTTAAGTCTGTAGTTTTAAACACTGAAATGAAATAGTAATTCTCAAGCTCAGCTGAACATATACCATGATCTGCATCCTGCGTAGCTTAAACAATTGGTTTCAAATATAGAAAGCAGATCCAACACTAATTATCCCACTTAGATGAGGACTCAGTGCCTCATACAAATGCAAGCACGGAAGATATGAAAAATTGCTTATTCTAACATTCTTCTAAATAAGATACCCAAGTCACCAAAGCTTGTCTAGAACTATTGTATTCTCAAAAATGTCTACAAAAACTAAATTAAAGCTCCTTAACTTTTCAATTTAAAACCTCAATTTCTCACCAAACTATTTTGACTTCAAGTTTGCCAATCCATCAACCCTTCCAATAATCCATCTTTATCTCAAAAATGACAATTTGGTTATTCAAGACTTTCTAACACAAATACATGCATCGACGTAATTCTTGAGCTGCCCATAGTTATGGCACCAAGGTCCATAAAGATAAACTATACAAGTGAAACATAGATGCAGATCTCCCCAATACCACCATATTTGCAGGAAAATCACATATTGCAATTTCA
Organism: Dioscorea cayenensis subsp. rotundata; assembly: GCF_009730915.1. Classification (NCBI taxonomy): domain Eukaryota; kingdom Viridiplantae; phylum Streptophyta; class Magnoliopsida; order Dioscoreales; family Dioscoreaceae; genus Dioscorea; species Dioscorea cayenensis. The sequence goes on along the minus strand of NC_052486.1, from coordinate 1,203,516 downwards.
TCCTTTTCATAAGTTATTTATGTAGTATTGTTTCTTATTTGTGTGTAACTACTATAGTTTCTCCTCGCATACTATCCCCACGCCCATGTATATTTAAGCTTCCTGCTGTTGCACTTCTCCATCAACATCCAAGCAATACGAAACATCAAGTTGTCATTGTGAGAATAAATAAAACTATTAATCTACATGGATATGCAGCAGTTCTAATCATCTAGGATGAAATAACAACAATGTGTTAGAATCAACAAGGAGACCCCACACACACAATTGCTCAAACAACGCAATTATTTCCTGAGATTAGTTAAAAAATGAAACCAATGATTGTTAATTGAGTTTCTAGTTCTCAAAAATGAAAATTGCACTAATTAAATTAAACTCTCCTTCAAAGGAGATTTGATTTTGCAAGAAATTCACAAATTAGAGCTCATAAAATAATATTTACATGTAATCCTAACTAGTAGATGAATTCATCAGAAGGCACAAAAGGACTAATCAAGAGTCAAAATCAAAAGTACATATGAGAAATGCTTCATCACATAATCATCCCTCAAGCCACCAAGTTGCCTTGAAAGCAACAAGAGTTAAACGAGGTTAACTGTTGGAAGAATACAAAACGATGTTAATTCACAATGACAATAGCATCTAAGAATATAAGAATATACTAGTTGCAATCAGAATTCACAAGATATAAATTTCTAGAGTAACTCTGAAAATTTGTTTATTAGGTTTCATAACAAAACCCTCACAATGGAATAGATTAATGTTTTCCTAACAAATGAGTAAAAGAAGTTTAGAGACCAGATACATCATGATAAGTAATATAAAGCTGAACCAAAAAAAAACACAATGCATCATAATAAGTATCATAAAGCTGGATAAAAAAAATATATCAATATCAAAAACCATCATTCATACCGTAATGTTCACAAAGTCCAAAAACCAAAGAAATGGCAAGGAATATATATAAAGGAAAAAACAAACAAAGAATTACTTGGCGATTCCCTACATGATTTGCACATCAAAATAAAAAAAATAAAAAAAATAAGAAAGTTCAAGATACAACATGCCAGAGATATAAGATATCTAAACAGCGAATCCATTCGAACTCAATGCAACATTTGCTCCAAAAAAACCCGAAATGCAACAAAGAGCACAAGAATGGTTCAATGGCTGCACTGACAAAAACTAGAAGACCAACTAAATGTCATAAAAACCTAAGAAACAATATCATGCACCCTCATTGTTCACAAAGTAAGCCAACAACAACAAAAAATGTATTTATTATAGTTGCAATTATTGTGCAAAAGTTGTTAATAAAGATCTCTGCCTTAGTGATCCCCAATATGATTTGACACATCAACAAGAACATATATGTTAATGATATCTAATTAAAGATAGCAAAGAACCCTAATGTTCACAAATTCAAAACAAAATCAAAGAAACAAGAAGAATTCATCAAAGAAACAAAAAGAAAAAGAAAACAAACAATACCCCGTCGATCCACACCGAAGGCTCAAAAGCTCAGTGAACTGCTTCAACTCTCGATCCTTACACTGGTTTCCAATCCCTGTACCAAAAGAAAATCATCAAGATTCATCCACACATTCGATCACACTCCCATACAACCGATCACTCCGAAGAGAACTCCATAAACGAGAGGATGCGAAGCAACGTACCATACAAGACGATGAAGGGAATGGAATGCGACATTGAAGCATCTACGGCGAAGAGAACCAGGATGATCGGGAGCAGAGGACGAAGCCATCCCTTCCGGCGATTAGGGTTTCTCTCCTTCTCGCTTTCGAAGAAGAGAACGAAATCAAGAAGACGATGGTGATCAAGATATTTATAGTGCCACGTGTGATACGGACTTGGATCCCGTCACCGCCAAGCGTTGTGATTCAGTTGATTTAATTTTTAGACTGTTATGAGGCTATAATAAGGTAAGATTACAGGGTGGTGACCAGAAACATAGGAATGTTTAAATTTTGTTAGCTATCATATTATTCGTGATGTGATCCTGGCCATTCATTGGATCTCGTGATAAGATTTCGTATTGGATGGTTTTACCCCTGTTGAGTTATTATCAGTAGAGGAGCTTACATTGAATCATAGTTATCAGATCTACTCCGAGCATTAACCCAATTGAGACTTTGGGTCAAGATTCAACCGTCGGGTCAATGCTGGGTCAATAAAAATATTTTAAAATATTATTTTTAAAATTATAAATTATTTTTAATGATATATAATAATATTATTCATGAATTATTAGTTATAAAAAAAATTTGATGGATAAAATAAAAAAACAATTATTAATCTTTTATTTGGAAGTAGTAGAAAAGAGAAAAAAAACACAAATTTGACAATTAAATATATACCTTTCAACTTATTAGAAAAATAAAAAAATAAAAAAATGAAAATGTTATTTGAAAAAAAAAAAAATCATTAACCCAACCGGATCATCGTGTTTGACCGAGTCAAAGCGGATTGATAACATAAATGGTCTAATTAAAGACTTGAACCGGTTTAAGTACCAAGTCACCGAATCAACTGGTCCAATCGTCAGACCGGTCCAAGTTTAATAATTATGCATGAAATAAATAAAATTAATTATAAATCTATGAAAGTTTCAAAATTTATTAGACAATCTCTGGAAGTTACAAAAAAGTAAAAATTTTGTGAATACTCAAAATTTAGTGGACTAAATGTGAATAAGTGAAACTTGGTGGAATTTTTTTTTTTCAATTACTAGTTTTAAAAATTTATCAAAGCATTTTTCAATATTTAAAAAAAAACCTGAGAAAACAAATGCGGTGATAAATGAAGTTTAAAACTACTTTCTCTTTGCTATAATTTTAATATTATTTTGAGCTTAATCTGAACATAATAATAATATATTAAAAAACATATATTTTATATTATCATATACGATTTAATTATTTTCTATCTAGCTTTTTTTTAAAATAACATTACAATTTTCTTTTTACAGAATCACAAACAAAGCACGAGTAAAATTTAGATTCTTGACTTAAAAGAAAATATATATATATATATATATACAAACTGTCCTATTACAAACATTGATTAATTTTTTTGATTAATTGAAGAAAAACTACATATTTAATACAACTAAATCATTGTGTAAGTTTTGATAGTTTAACAGTTTTTAATCAAAATATATACAATCAAATCTTATCAATATCTTAATTTGAAGTTTACATTGAATTCTTACAAAGATATATATATATATATATATACATACACATACAAGCACGCACTGAAAAATTATGTAAAAATCAATTGATGAGAAATCAAGTAAAAAATCAATTAATGAAAGAACAGATTCAGAACCACCATCTGAAAAATACCAGCATTTTCCAGTGGATGATTCACTTGATGTATTATTATTCTAAAAACGCTTAGTGAAAATACATTTTGTTTTCATTTGATTTTCAATGGTAGTGAATCTAGTGATTGAGAGAACAATTAGGCAACTTTATGGAAAAACCATCACCACATTGCAAACAAGAATTGAATACTAACCAGGGATTTCTGGATAGTTTTGCAAAGTGCTCAAGTGATCATGTGTGGCAGGAATGACTTAAGTGAACAAGCTGTTTGTTGCAGAAAGAATCCTGAAAATTTAAAAGTATCAAGTAATTAAATAAAGATGTAGCACAACTTGATAATGTTCAATAGATGGAGTGTTTGGGAAAACAACTTTGCTTGTACTTCACTATAACACTTCAACCAAGTAAACATTAAAGAAATTCATTAGAAATTGTAACATTATTTTAACATAGAAAAAACAATAGAAGTTGAGGTGCAATCTAAGCTTCTTAGACTGTTAGACATTTGACTGTCTGATAATGAGTCATGTTTTGCCACATCTAGATGTGTATATATATATAGATAGATATCTTTTGTATCTATTTTATTTATAGCTTGAGTTTGATATAAGCTTGAGCCAAATTTAAGAAAGTACTAAACAACATTCCATTTTGGTTCGGACCAAACAAAATCTCATTGGTTTTATGAAAAAAAATAGTGGACGACATCAAACCACAAACAAACAATTGTAAGTAATGTAACTACTATTGGATCAAAATTAAATACTTCGTAAACATTATTACTAGTCACCACAACATTATTAACTTCTAAAAAAAACTTATAAAAAAAATTCTACTAAACTCAAAAAAATATATTTTTTTTCCATAAGCTACTCCAAACAAGCTCTATGTTTAATTTACCTATTACTTATACAAAGGAACTATTTCTATTGTGATTATTACTAACTAATACTATTACTTCTTAATATATAAAAAAAAAAATTCAAACAAAAATGAAAAAAAATCTCAAACAATTTCATGTTCATCAATGTAGAAAACTTAAATAATTTATTAAATGAAAAAAAAAATCTCAAATGGTTGTATGCCCATAATTGTAGATAAATGAAATAAATAGCAGCAAAATATAATATATATATAGTACAACAAGCGAAAATGTGACTCTAGTACTTTCAACGTGGACCACGGCTAAAACATCCAACACTTATTTTCTAAGGCAAGCAGTAAAACAAAAATTACTAAAGGGTAAAAAATGCAAAAATTCCCTTTTCTTTAGGGCTATTTTGGTAAATTTCTCTTGGTAATGTGGCTATCACCTTATTTGAATGGCAAGCAAGAGGCTAAGAATGTCCTTTGAGCCAACATCTAACAGAAAAACTAGTGGTTCATGTTGATGGCACAGCCAATGACACAAACAGAGGAATAATTCTTTTTGGTCCCTACACATGTTTCTACATGTTTTGCTCCCACCCACTGATTTATTTATTTATATATTTATTTATTTATTTATTTATTTATATATATTTATTTATTAGAAAAGACAGTCATTGATTTATTTCATGGGGGAGATGAGACCACACAAGCCATTCTCAGGTGAATCCTAAACACAACAATGTACATTTTTCCACCACCCAAATTTTGTTCTGTCCAAAAGGGGAAGTTCATCCACTTGAAAGTTGAAAAAGAGCCATTAAGTAGGTATAATGACATAAAAAAAAAAAAAACAAGAGAAAAGATTGTTATCAACCCCGGAATTATCGGTGTAAAGGAATACCAACTGTAGCAATACACTTCCTTGTTTATGATTGATAATATATATATATATATAGAGAACCCATCATCTAGGGACGTCCCTAGATGATGTTTTCCCATATATATATATATATATATTATATATCTACAATACATTTTTTATGGACATCCAATTATCAACCATTGGATCATAATCCAACGGACAACATTGATGTATAGGAATTATTGTACATCTTGATGTAGTAGCTGCTATTCAAATGCTAATATGTCAAATGTTGATGGCGTCAACAGAGGAATGGTCCTCATATATATATATATATATATATAATATAAGGTTTATTGTCAACAAAGGGCATTATAGTCATTCAAATGCTAATATGTCAAATGTTGTTCCAAGCCTACTGCCAAACTCTCTTTATAAAGGTCATAGCACATCCCTCAACTACATTCTCTGATTCCAAAGTAGCTATTGAGGTTTCTCCCTCCTCTCTGTTTTGAGGTAGTTAAACTTGGAGTCTTTACTTCTACATGCATGTTTATATATATATATATATATATATATATAAAGTAGAAATTCACATACCTTCATGCATGAACAGGTTTGAAGATGGTGATGATGGTGGGTGGGCATCTGGAGAAGCTTGTGGGCAGCCTCAAGTCCAAGCTGAAGGCCTTGAAGACAAAGAAGAAGGCATATGATAAGATGGACAAGAGCGAGAGCATGCGGGTGGAGATAAGAAGCCAGAGAGCCAAGAAACTCATTGCTGAGACTCTAAAGATAGCAGACTCTCCTGGCCACAAGAGCTATGCCTTCTAGTCCCTGCATGTTCTCATGTCAAAACATATATGCATACTTCTCATGAAGAAGGTGTCATGTCATCTTTACTATTGCATGATATGTTTATCAAGTATAAAAACTCTTCAGTATGGTTCTCCTCTTCTTCTCATCTGTTTCAATGTCTGTATGCATTTGTGTTTAAGTTTAGCATGGTATGCTGTTTGCAGAGAACATCTAAGTTTAGCATGTATAATTCACTGAACTTGATAAGATCTAGGATGTGATTCAGAAAAATTCTAATTATTCACATTCCTTTCTTTCCTTTCTCTCTAATTTTCCAGCCTATGAATTATGAAACATAGCCCTTAGGCAAGTCAAGAGGTGGTGGAATGGAAAAGGCCAGGTGTATAACCACATTCATACCTCACCATGCCATCATTCTTGCCTAAAAATCAGGTTTCAAGTCCATTTTGCCTTCTCAATAGTATTAAACAACTATTAATCAATGCAATGTGTTATTATCAAACAATTAATTACCACACTTTAATAGACAGACAAATCAAAGTCCTAACTTTCGTTCAAAAAATAAAATAAAATCAAAGTCCTAACAGAGAGGTCCAAGGCATTTATTGAAAATGGTTTATTTCTGAAGAAAAGGGCGGCCAAAAGAAAAGTCCAAGATGAATATGGAGATGGGTTGGGTGGTTGCCACTGTGGACACTAGTGAAGGTGGGTTTAGTAGCCGTGCCATTGATTGACATCAGAGCCAACTAGGATTCCCACAAACTGGTTAGGCAAGACAAACACATAGTCCTTAAAACATAGATCATTACCATTAACAAGTTCAACATGTCAGATAGCTAACTTGCAAATTAAGATTGAGAACATAAGTGAGACAAGATACAATGTTGATTTCAAAATAAAAGTATATATTGCAATTCAATAAGCACTCGGAACGATTTTATAGAGTTTCGAAGATCCAAAATTTTAATTTTTCTTTTTTTTTTACTAGAGGAATCAAAATATTTTTAACATACAATGATGATCAATATCTCCAACAGGGAGAGATTGGAGGAAAAGAAATTATACAACTGCATGGTAAAATAGCCTCATTATTATAGCTACAATATCAGTTTCCTGGTGCAATTGATACAAACATTTTTATTTCTTTTGGGAGGAAAGCTGAACTGTTGCATTTAAACAAAAAAAATAAACATTACCGAAAACGTTGATATAGAGTTCGTAGATCCCGGCAGTGAATGCATGTCCATGGAACTAATGGAGGGTCCAGACAACAAGAATGCACCCATCTATCTTTGCATATATGACAGTTTACCAGAAGATCCCCTGGTTCATAATTGTGGCATTCAAAGCAAACAGGATCTGAGGACTTCAAAGCACCACAAAAAGATAATGTCAGATTTTTGCATATCTAATAAACACAAATGCCAAAAATATGTATGCACAGAGTTATGAATGATTGGTGTTGCATCACATAATGTAAGGAGTGTATGGAAAATTATAAAATTTAAAAGGGTATTATTTTGGCCGGACTTTAAAATGAAAAAGGAAATGTCTTATTATGCTTACTGGGGGACCATTGTAGCTACAGCCTCTGTCAAGCAGTACAAGAACATCCTTTGATGAATTGCAAGGTATAGTTTGTGAGTATATCTTCTGATCAAGAGAGGCGGCCCCCTCCACCACTGTAATATGTGTAAAGTTGCTTTTGCAAAGGGGACAAGTGGAGGCTTTTCCTTTCATAACCTGAAAAACAATACCCTCAGACAGTAGTTCATTCAAGTCGATGGATATCCCAAGAGCTAAAAATTACTGTACCCAGTAACATAATTGATAGTTCTAAAAAGACCCGTGAGTACAATGATAAATATTGATGACATAGAAAAGGAAAGAAAAATCAACATTAAGATGATGTCAAGGTAATGTACACTCTTAAGGGCAGAATCAGCGCACACGTCAGTTTTATATAAATCATAACTTTTGCAGTCGGCACTTTTCTTCACCTTTATTTTCTCAAGATAGATGAATTTCCCTAACCAAAATATCTAAAGCCTCCCAATTAAAAAAAAAATCAGATTAGGATCCTCATATTTTTAGGATGATAGATGTGATATTTGTTTATGTAATATTAGTCAGCAATAGGTTCATCCTTTTTATGGATTCACTCTTTTAAGTTTCATTGTGTTGGAGTATGTTTATGTTATTGATTCAGCATCCACCTACTCATTGTCAATTAATAAACACGCCTAACTATCAAAAGTTGTTTTGTACCCAAAAAATAAAATTTTTTTTTTAAAAAAAAAGGGGGCCAGCCTAACCAGAATCTGAAAGTAGATCAAACCCAAACTATTGAAACTGAACCAGTCCATAAAATTCTTTAGATTGTATCTGACCACATTTTCATAATCAAACCCTCTACATTTCTTATACAGGGCAGAGCCCATGGTAGGCAGTGGCCTCACCCAGCCAATTTCCACCATTACATGTGCACAGGAGCATCAGATGGTGGTCAATGGTCTGCATTAGAGGGTCAACGTTACACTTGCCTTAAGATATTGCATTTGCAATAGTCAAAGATAGCAAAAGACCTTATCATGAGTCATTTTGATTAACTGTTTTATGAGAATTGTTGAATCACAACTCAGTTTTTTTTGACAGTTCACAGAAATAATTTCAGAAATTGGTTAGATTTATTAGAACTAAAAATGGGACAGGCCCTAAGAATAGTGCATAATGGCATTCAGAAACTGTAGTTAGGATAAGGATTTCTTCTTACTGATAGGAGGCAAAAGCTTTTCAGAGTGAATCAATGAACTGAAAATAAGAGCAGCATTTTGTGAAATAAAGAAGTTTTGCATACCAGGCAGTCAGCCCATCCTTGGATGCATGTGTAGCAAAACCGATGCCCACATGGTAAAATCCCCCTTGTTGAGCAAAATTCTGTCCAGCATATGACACACGATAATTCTGTTGAAGTTCGTGAGGCACCAAATTCAGCAAGACTGTGATCTTCTTTCATTTTCTCGTTTTCAGAACCTTCAATGTCACAACAAACGTTTTCGCTTTTGACATTCTTGCAACATTCATCTATGGGAGATATTTCATTGACAGACAACTCCTCAGCTCCTGAAATATGTGGATTTAGAGAGACTAGGTTTCCTGTCTCTATCATGACTTCAACCTCTTCAATCTCTCGAGTCCTCATCTCTCCATTACTGAAAGATCCATTACCAGTGGTAACTTCCTGGAGTGATATATGGCCCCTATTCCTCAAAATTTCGGAATCAATTAATTCTGGATTGAGATTCTGCATTGGTATAGAACCTCCTATCTGAACACGTTCTTGCTCACAGTCTAATATGGCTAGATCTGACAAATCAGATAATGCATTCTTCTTCACAAGGCGACGACTTTTACGAGCTGCTTCATGACAAATATCACTATTGCTGCCATTGCTCAATTTATTTTTGTATCTTCGAGCATGCATAGATGAGTATGAAGTCCCCTCAGGCTGTTGATACAATGAAATTTAGCTTTCCATTTAAGCAGTCAACCATGCAGAATTTATATTAAAGCCAATGGAAGAGAAAAGATTTAAAAGCATGCAGAATTTATATTAAAAGCATCTGATGAAGAAAAAGACCACATCATGAAGATGAAGTTACTTGAAAACATGTCAAAATAAGTAAAATCAGGGAAATATAGTCCAATTAAGTTACACAAAACAAAGAAACTGGTGATAATTCACAATAAATGGATGCTAGTGCCTAGTGGCACCTTATACATAATGAACCACAGCATAGGACAGCTATCAGAGTCGGAATGGCAAAATATGGGTTGTTACTGTAGAAAATGATAACTGGCATTAGTCCTTGAGAAGTAAAAGACCTGCGTTCTCTTTAATGAATACAAGATTAGCCACAATGGATAAGAAACTAGGTATATTAAAAATAGAAATTTCTTTTAATCATCTCCTATACTGAAATTACAGAGTGGAACCATAGATAGTGAGAATTTCAGACAGAGAAGTGCATTGTAAAATGGACCTGAAACTGTCAGGGCATAATTAAAAATTTATTAGTCGCATCATTCTTTATACACTGTAATAATATAATAATGAAATTTGGAGTAAGGCCTACAGCATGAATGGGGCTATATTTTCAGATGGCAACCTGAAACCTGAGATGCAAAGGTCTCTTAAACATGATACTATGATAGTGTACTGTCTTCTAAATGAAAATACAATTTGCAAAACCAGATCATTATAAAAGAGACATAACAGTTACTAAATAATGCACAAATATACTGTTGGGTTCACCTCATCTAACAGATTAGAGACAGGCAGATTGAAGACTCCACTACAATGCAAGGTGTCATTTTCTACTTCATTGGAATCCACAGAATTGTGCTTATAAGATGGCATGCTACTCTCAGTCATTGGAAGGCGTCTTCTCTTGCCATGCATGTCACCATTTGGCAATTCCCATGAAATGGGTCCTACTTGCTGCCCACTACAAAAACCCAAAGAATACAATCAAGCAAAAGAAAGCATAAATTGAAGCATATTACAATGCATAACATTTCTAATCTGCCAATGTCAGGGGATAAGCTACAACTTGGTGCTGTTATGTATTAACATTCCAGTTCTGGAGAAAATGTGGAAGCAAACTGCAAACACTCCAAAATACAAGCATAAGTTCATGAAGTAAAACTGACAGGACGTGAATCATGTGATATAGTATATATAAAGAATCATTTTCAAGGCATGAAATTACAGCCAACATCCAATTGAGCCCGTAAAAACATTAGCCTGATTTACTCTCAAAATCCCACTTTTCAGATAAATCAAGCATTAGTTATGCTATTACAAAACCTTTAAACAATCTACACCTCAATATTCGGTAGCTAGAACTGCTACATATTCATAACATCTTCATTGATTAGCTAAAACAAAATGCCAAAAAATACCACTTCTCCTGATGAATCTTACAGCACACAAACAACTCTAAAGCGAAGTGGAATAGATTTCAAATGTTAAGAAATTTTATCACAAAAAAAGGGGCATCCTCAATTACTATCTCACAGGAGATAATCCAAAATTATAACAGTTGAACATAATCTGACTTCAGATTGTAAATCAAAATAAGAGGCCATGAACAATTATTAAATATTAAACTTTCCTAAAATACAAAAAAAAAAAAATTGATGTTTTAATACCTTTGCATAGCATAAGGATCCTCGGGGAGACGTTTCCCTTCTTTCAAGCAATCCTCAAACCATCTATGGCTAACAATAAGTGTTCCCAAATTCTTCGCCAATTCATACTTTTTCCCCTCAAACTTCCAACACACCTACAGAAACCCTAAATTCAACAAGCATGAACCAAAATTCATCAACTCTTCAAGATAATAAAAAAAAACCCACCAGATGAGTCGTTGATTTCCCCATGGCCCCAACAAAACTAGCACCAGAATGCGTAATAAGCTTCATAAGCTTAAACCTTTCAATCCCATGGTAGCCGCTAACAGTAGCGATCACTGATTCCATCCCTTGAATCGGATTCATATATCCCAATACCTAAATCGCATCAATTCATCAAGAGCTGTTTCGAATGCTTGATCGGAATGTCAAATAACAAAAATAGCAAGATTTCGCGATGAATTTATAGAAGTACCTTGGATCAATGGGAAGGATTGAGCTCGGAGGGATCGGAATGGATGGAAATTCGAAGCCAGTGACGGAGGTAAGGTTAGGGTTTCGCCGGGAAATCGAAAAAGAGAAATTTTTCGGAGTTTGGTTTGGAGGGAAAGCCATTAAAAAAAAAAAGGAAATTGTGAATCTTTGCATTAACCCCCTTGGCATTTTGGAATTTTAGTATAACACCCTCACTTCTCTTATATATCATTCATTGGAAAAAAAAAAAAATTAATAGTGAAAATCTAGATTCTTTTATATATATATATATTCATGAGTCTATTTAATTGCATATTATAATTTAATAATGAGTGATAATTAGCTAAAAATATATTTCATACTCTAAATTTTTTATTTTGTTTTTTGGATGTGATGAATCTTTGATTAAATGTTGTTCATTGTTCAATAATGAATACGTAATTGTTTTTTTTTAATGCAGTACATAAATCATGGGTTTATTAAATAGAGAGTCAAAAATAATAATAATAATAATAATAACGATACTTAATTTGTGACTTTTGTTTAAAACAATGCAAATTATGATGAAATTCTTAAGATTTTTCTTTCATTCAAATAATGTCCCGTGATTGGAAATCAAAATGCTTCCCAAAATACGCACTCAAACAAATAAAAGGTTCTTTTAAAAAAAAATAATAATTTTATAAAATAAATAAATAGGTATATTTACGGGTTGAATGGGAGGAATTTAACTTATGAATTTCATTTTATTGAATCTTTTGTACAAAGTATTATTTTGAATTGCTCTGAATTTGAGCTGCTTTAAACATACTTATGTTATTGATTATATGATCCCCATAAGACATGGTCGACAAGAATTAATTATTGAAAATAGATAGATATGTAAAACAATAGTAGTTACAAATATAACTTTAAGATTTTTACAGTGAAAATGACAATTTAAAAAAAAAAAATCATTTCACGCTTTAAAAGTTGTCTTGAATAATATCATTTTTTTAATTATTATGTTTCACACACACAAAATAAAATGTCACTAAATACAAACAAAAAACAACAAAACTTCACTAATGATGACCAACTACAATGACTAACAATTAAGAATGTAAGAGCATATATATATATATATATATATCGTTAATATTAAATATAATCAAAATATATAAAGTAATCTTTATAGCCACATGCACATACACAACGCCATGGTCTTGCCAAAATGACAAAATAAAAATAAAAATAAGACATCCATATGACATTCTTAAAACGTGATCTTAAATAGTATATTTTAAAATTATTTAAAATTTACATCAAATAAAATACTAAATTTGATATTACGGTTATTTTGTCGTGTTCAACAACTAAATACAAAAGAAAACACGATAAAACTTGAATACCAAAGACCGATTACAATCAATAAAATTAAGGTTGTGAGAGCACTTATTGACAATTATATGCTTTACGACAATTAAATCTAATATTAATTGCAAGTAAAATAATATCATTTTAAAATAAGTAAGTTTCACACGCCAAATTAAAAAAAAAATTTGGTATTAAAGTTGATTTGTCACTAAATACAAACAAAAACACAACAAAACTTCACCGATGATGACCAACTACTATGACATAACAATTAAGAATGTAAGAGCATGTATATATATATCAACAATTATGCTTTACAACAATTAAAGTTAATATTAAATATAATCAAAATATATAAAGTAATATTTCTAGCCACATACACGACGCCATGATCTTGTGAAAATGACAAAAGAAAACTTACATATGACATTCTTAAAAAGTGATCTTAAACAATATATTTTAAAATTATTTAAAATTTATATCAAATAAAATAATAAATTTGATATTACAGTTATTTTGTTGTGTTTAACAACTAAATACAAAAGAAAATATGACAAAACTCGAATACCAAAAACCGATTATAATCAATAAAATCAAGGTTGTGAGAGCATGTATTGACAATTATATGTTTTACAACAATTAAATCTAATATAATTAAATGTGATTAAAATAAATAAAAGCAACTTTATAGCTTAACTTCAAAGAGTCAAATATGCATGCTTAATCACCATTAAATTCAATACTAAATATAATAGATTTTAAAGCATGTAATTTGTTCTCAACAAACTATATATATATATATATCTTTGAACTCTTTCCATATTTGGTGACAGTAAAATAAATAAATAATAATAAAAAAAAGTCAAATAGGGAAGTAAAAGAACATGAAGTCAATAACGCTAATGAAGCCCAAAGCATTGAATGCTCCCATATTTACTCCCAAAAGTAAAAACACCCCCAAAATGACCAATCAAAAAGGCCTTTGACAATCACCACCCAATCCATGCATGCAAAGCATTCCATATATGCATGGTAAATTAAGAAAGTCAAAAACAGGAAGTTACTGCATTAATACCATCAATTAAAGCACACACACAAACACACACTACTCACCACTATAAATCTGCCTCTCTTGTTCACTATCTCTCTCTCTTTCAAGCAAACAAAAAAAATAAGATTAATAACCATGTCTTCTTCTTCAGCAAAAAAGGTTGGAGAATGGAGTTGGGAGGAGAACAAGGCATTTGAAGTGGCACTGGACAAAGTGGCAGAAGAGACACCAAATAGATGGGAAGTGATAGCTGCATCATATGTTCCAGGGAAGAAGCCAGAAGAGATTGCTGAACATTATGAGAAGTTGGTTTATGATGTGAAACTCATTGAGTCTGGTTATTATGATCATGTGTCTTCTTCTACTGCTCAAAACAATACTAGTGCTGCTAAAGATGCTAGCACCACCACCACCATTTCAAGCAAGGAAGCCGGTGGCAACGGCGTAGGCGGTGGCGGCAGTGGAGGCAAGAAGAAGAAGAAGAAGAAGAAGAATGAGAAGAAAAACTAACTGAATTAATGTTTAGTTAGTTTGAGTTTGATGTTAATTTCTTCTTCTTCTTCTTCTGAAATGCTTTAATTTGCTATTGCTGGTCTTGTTGTTGTTATTGTTTGTGTTGTTCTTGTTGTTTTTTTGTGGTGTGGTTGTGTTTGTTTTCCATTGAGTTAATAAAAGTGTGTTTGCTTATCATGCATGGCTTAATTTTCTATTATTTACAAAAAAATTTTAATTGATTAATGTTTTTCTCTTTAGAGTGATTTGTTTGGTTTTTGGGAAAGAGGAGGCGGGCGTGAGCGCTATTGGAACCATCTATATATAATCACTATTCACAACTCACAGAAATGTGCCCTTAGCTGAGAATCGAACTCTCATCACTCGGTGAGAGCTCTATCAGCGACTTGTGTACCAATAGACCCGAAGGTCGTTGGCAAATTTGTTTGATTTTGATGAAGTGAGATGAAATGAGAGAATATGCACTTCACGCTTGTTTATTTATTCCATGGGAAATAATATTTAATTTTGTTGTATTTTTATGTATTTCATAAAATGTTTTTAATTCTTACACTGAAAGAAGGAAAGCTCTTTTTTATCAAGATAAATTTTGTGTTTTTCATATAGACATGCATGTTTGTTTTAAGATTTATCTCATTCCATTTATTTCTTCACAAGTGAAAAAATTAATTAAATTTCCATTTCAAGGGAAGTGATTGCCATTTATTAATTTGATTTTATAATATATAATTCTTCTTTTCCATATATATATATATATATATATCTTTTTTGAAAAGGTTTGCTTGGTAATATAATTTTTTATGTCCTCATGCAAATAAAATTCCAAGCACTTGTACAATTATATATAAATCTTAAAAATCATTTCAGTAACATAAAAAGACTTACTAAAGTAATAGAAAAGGAAAGATATAAAGATATAAACATCTAATTTTCATTGGAGCTGATCTTCATGCTTAAAAAAAATCACATAATTCCATACAAAAAGATAACCAGGGACACACAAACACAAAGAAAAATAAGTAAAAACAAGAGGTCTTGGTAGTCTTGTAGCATAATGTTACAAGGTTCAAAATCGGCAAAAACATTATGGCTTCTGATAATTTGAAACATAAACTTAATTTCAATCTCTCTTCTTCTGAGAATGCTTTCGACGAGGATAGGGAGATTCGATCGGGGCAATCCAGAGGCCCCATAATATTATTAGATGCGCACAAAACAAAATAATCGAAGAATAGAAGTTCGACGGGTAAATATTCCAGCTAAGCTCCACAGCTACAAACAAAATCAACCTGCATTATATTGATATTAGATCTAATTAGCATAAAAAAGTTGTGAGTTAAGATTTATGCGCAATGACCGAACATGTAAATGGTGTTCTTGGAGGTTCATACCTTAAAAGAGTAGGGAAAGGTGTCTTCCATAAAAGAAATGGCAAAGAGTAAAAATACCTGAATATCGTTAAATAAAAGAAAAAAAAAAATTTAGTTAACACCATAGAAAAATCGGTCAAGTAAACTACAGCATGGTAACGACAAGCCTGATGTTTTTTTGTTCGAGAAACTTGAAATGGAAAGCGACAAGTTGAGGATCACATGATCAAATTAGAAACTATGTTACTAAGAAAAGAACAAAAATATAGTTGGCGGCACGTACCATGAATAGAATTGATAATGTAGAGACCGGGCACATACGACGCCAATGAAGTTGCCGACAAACATAACGGTAACAATATCTGAATGCATGCCCAACAATTAGTGACAAAAAGCGGACAAAGTAGGGCATCGTGAAAGGAAAGGTAAGCATATGATGGAGTTTAATGATTTCATACAAACAAACTTACGTTCTTTGCTCAGAATCTTATGTTTTGGCTCACATGACAAAAACTGATTAAGAGAGATGGATCTCAAGAAACCACCAAGGTCTTTTTGTGAGAACCTTGAGCATAGGAGCTGTAGAAGCCCCCCTTCATGCCTGCCAAAAACCAGAATATATCAGCAAAGCTCGAGTTGCCCACAAGATAAAAGAAATGCATATCACACACCAGTCTAAATAAGTTACAAACGGTATTATTTGACAGATAAATGTTCTCACAGGCAAAGAACACACAATATGACAATTTCTTATAAGCTGCAGGTGACATGAAGTAATAATGAGCAAACAGCTTGAAGATAGAGACAAACAGACAGTGGAAGGACATCCATGGAAAAGAGGAAAATTCGTAGAATTATATCCTACAGTTTATCATACTTTGCAGGAAAAGGTATTAGGCATATGCATTTATTAAAAATAAAAAAAAAGGAAACCCTCGAAAGGTGGAGGTGGACTAAGGTCTTCCCTTTTCCAAACCACACAAACCCAAGAAGAAATCAAGAATATACAGCTCATTGCCGGAGAAAAATACAGATTCATTCAATAATTTTTCATCTGTTTTAATATAAGTAAGAAGAATTGACAACATCACAAGCTATAATAAATGATAGTAAATATCATAATGTAAGCTTATCATTCTTGCCAAATGAAACATAAAAGACACAAATAAAAAGGTAATTATGATCATATTAGAGCTTAAGCACTCACTTGGACCATCTGTAGTGTGCAAATAATATAAGCAACATAAGATGGATGGCTAACAAAGCAATCGCAAATTTTCTTGAGATGAAGACATCTTCAGGGACAAATTTAAAATTGACCGACCTGCAAAAAGAAGAAACATTTATATAATTTAGTCACTGAAGCACTAAAATGAGTACATGAGGCAGAATTTAAACAAGGCCCTCAAGTATAATGCTACCTGAAACAGAAATTTATGTCAGATGGTTTGGGGAACTCTTGGATAAAGCAAAAGTAAGGGTGAAAATGAAGAAGTTAACAGGAATTGCAGCTGTTGAACTTCTTAGACTGAGGAAATGGAAAGCAAAATCATGCAAATGATATGTGTAAACTTGCATGGAAAGTTTTTAACTCAATGTGATGTTAACTGTATTTAGATTTATATGTATATGGAACAGCAAATTCATATGCATGAATTCCACATTACACATATATTTATGTTGGGAAGAGGCTGACCATAGGATCTAAAGGACCAGTAGAAGCATACATCATAAAGGGTAAATCATGCAAAAGCATCTGTTCAGGGAGAAAATCAGTTGATCCATTTTAAATTTATCATGCAGTTCAGGTTTTCCAGTATAATATAATTAGAATTTAAAAAAAAAAAAAAATTAGATTGAGGTTAGATATGCACCAAAAGTGAATGAAGACACGACCGAGGTCAAAGGCTCTTGAAATATAGGCAGCGGGATGCGACAATAAAAAGGGCAAACCAAGGAGAATCTGCAGCATAATATTGGTTGCAAAAAATTGTAAGTCATATTATTGGCATCTATTCAAAAACAAGGTTGAAAAAGTCACTATAATCTTGTCCATTAAAATTTTCAGTAGAGTGGAACACCATAAATAAAACTAATCCAAGCTGTCTACTAAAAGGATTACTGTTATGCAAAGCATACATAGAAAATATGTGGAAAAACATTCTTTATATAGAGAGTTCAGTAATTATCTCAAAATAGGGAATAATCATATAAAAGTTTAAAATCCATGTTATAATAAACAACTTGTGGAAACCATTTTGATTTTAGAGATTTTAAGTTTATAAACTTGTCAGATAATACTTCCTCCTTTTTATCACAAGGACAACGTCTTCATAGATGTCGGGTGGCATTCACACCTCGTATATGAAGACATGGATCAACCTCAAATATTATAGTACACACTATTTCAACAAAAAAACACATAAAAATTTTACGGATAGGAGTAGAGACACTTGAAACTATGTTCAAACAATCATAGATTCATCTCTGTCTCATGCTTCTTATAAAATTAGCTTGATCTTGAAAGCTAATGGATAATCAATTACAGCATCCAACTTTGATATCCATGTAATATATATTGCAAATTAAAAAGAGGTAGAGTTTTATATATATATATATATATATAATTTTTTTTTTTTTATATATTTTTACAGTTTGGCATCCACTTGACAATCCAATCACAAGGCATGCGGTTCATTTGAAATATAATCAGATGTTCTTGATGCAGATTCATAGTGTCAATACCAAAATGTTGATAATCCCTCTCCTAGAGTCAATACCATAAGATCAACCAGAAATAGAAATCAAATATGGAATATTAACTTTACTAGTTTGAAGTGGTATACGAATAAAGGAAGTGAATATGCCCACACAAGGGTGTTCACCTGTCTCACCTTTGCGATTTTTGGCTTTTTCATAGGCTTTTTCATTTTGATAAGTATTTTTCCAACAATTTAATTGTACTCATGCAAAAGAGGTATTTACCTGTTATATTCCCAAAAGAACATGAGTTTAGAAAAAAATCATAATATCTGCACAAGGTTCTTGGACATAATCTAATAGCAAACGTGATATTCCTGGTTTTAACTGATGCTGTTATCTATTATCTCCTTAACATAGTTTGCCAAGACCATTTGAGAAATTAAATAACCTGTAAGGCATGATACAGTTGAGGCCTACCACAGTCCTTCCTGGTTCAGTACTTAGTTTCACAAAAAATGAACATGAATACTGGATGAAAGCTCTAGGTATGACTTTAAGACTTCCCCAACTATTTAGACTTGTGAGGGAGGATTGTATACATAAACCAATGCCTATTCGTTTGAATAAAAGAACCTCAAACAAATGACACCTAGGACACAGGTAAACAACCTTAACAGTATGTTTTTCCTGGCAGCATCCTCGTCAGTGTGTAGGACAACACCATTGTCTCCACATAATTTTGTAAGTAAAAAATATACAATTATTACAAGAAGGATGCTGATGATGCATTAAACCTCATCATGATTTCAACGTGCAATTAACGCCCAAAAATATACATAACATGTCAAGAGAAGTTAGGCATATTTGTCTTTTCATTAAAGACACTTGTTAGTATGCTATGAAAGAAAACATAGATTGCTCTATATAAACATACCTGCACCAATGCAGCACATGACAAAGCTGATAACACCCCCTTAAAACTCATTCCCTGAAACGAGTTTACAAGAAAAAAAAAAAAAACAAGTAAGCCAATTCACAATCTTAAGGCACCAAATCTTAGTCCTAATTAAATATTCATCCCACCTTCAGCATGAGAAGTAACAATGATGGAGCACAAAGGAGGACATTCATCTTGATTGACACAGCTCCACTGCATTAAAGCATACAATAAGATTCCTTGCAGTGATTTGATAACCAGAAAGGCTAATTTTTACTCATATTAAATATGATACCCATATTGATTAATCACCTAAAACTGATTAAAGCTAAGTGCCATTTCTGATGCAGAACCAAAGCAAGTGCACCATGAAGCAGGGTCATTGCCAAACAGTCATTAAATAGACGGAGCATAAAAATTGAATGAATTCTCTTTGACAAGCACAGCAAGCCAAGAGCCCACCATGGAAGCTGCAATAGGCATGCAAGACAAGCAGAAGAGTTAAGGATGGAAGGATGCTAACAAGTAGCATAGGTTCACCAGTACAATAGACTGCTCGAACAAATTAAATCTAACAATTTATGGTTTAGGGTACATCAAATGGTGAATTTTTTTTTTAAAGGGCAAATTAATTAATTCCCCAAATAAATTTTTTTTTCATGAAATACATCTTTGAAAATTCCTTTTTAGCCTAAAGATATATTTTTCATAGAAAATCATTTAAAAGGTCGGACAATTTTTGTAATATTAATTTAAATTCTATCTTAGGAACAAAAAATAAGATAACTATGTACAAGCAGATGGCATAGATGGCATGAGCACAAATGTACACTAATATAACAAAATGCTAGAAAGATCCTTAGAAAACTATGGCATTACATAATTCTGACATTAAAAAAAAAAAATTAAAAATCAGAGGCAGTGTATAATTGTTCACTTAGATCAGCGTAAAAACGAATAGAAAGGGTAAATGTCCTTAAATAAAACATTAGACATAACATACAACAACCAAAAGGTGTTTCAAGGAGAGATTCTTGAAGTTTGCATACCACATCAGTCCTTGTATAGATGTACAAGATGATTCCCAAATTAAGAATGTACAAAATGCCAAATAGAATCTGCAAGTATATATCACGACAAAAATTAGAAATAATATATATATATATATATATAACCACTACATTGAGTGTCTGCCGCCATCAAAGGAAAACACAAAAAATGTTAACTTCAATTAGTTAGAGAACTAGATATAATACTCTGGTGCATAAAAGACAATTGTGGATACTTTAAGAAAACGGCATTGATGCTAGTTGGGCTCCAAGTGGCTAAAGTATTAAGTCCACAAAAGATATTAAGACATATAAAAATTTCAAATGGTGAAGATTTGTCTCCACATGACAATTTCAAAATTAGAATGACCAATTCTAAGAGATTGTCAAAGTATTAGTTCACGTTATTACCAAACATGATGTTCGGTGTATCTTGTAGATTAAAGCCTTCCCTTAGAACTCATGCACGGCAGAACCTTTCCTCCCACATACAGCCAGGTAGAGAACTTCAAGCTTAATCTTGTTACCAGTTGTAAGTAAAGAAAAAAAAATAAGTGAAAGAACAAAACTACCAACTCAATGCTTCATTTTCCCAAACTAGACTCTAGAGACAAGAGAAAGACCAAGAACCTAAAGTTTGAAATTTGGCAGGTTATCACGATCCACAATGTGATTTTTCTGGTAGAAGATCCATGTGTGATTTTATGTAAAGATACCATTTTGCCCTTTCATATAGCATTTGTTGCCCAACTTTGCTAGTCTAAACCGTGCTATTTGAGAAATATCAAATCCTATCCGTGCTCAAAGTTTGTGAATAACATGCCTTGTAACATGCTCTAAAACCATAGAATCAATGGGAAGTGGCAGAACGAATGAAAGCAATACTCCTCCTACTAAACCATATTACCAACCCACAAGAACACTGCAAAACCCATTATTGATGTCATAACTTTTACAGCCAGGAACGAGAAACAACAAGCATCATAAGACACATGAACACCATCACTTTTGGCTTTCAAAATCAAATCACTCACCCAAAACTCCGCAAAATCATTAAAAAAATCCAAACATCCAAACAAAAAGAGGTCTTGAATTTATACAATGAACACTCACCTGAGCAGGATACACCTGTCCACCAGTCACAAATTGGATGGCAGAATAAGCATAAAGAAACCCAGCCGGATAAACCAAAGGCCCCGTATCCCCTTTCAGCTTCGTATAATCCCTCTCTCCTCCAAGAAACCCATCCACCTGCCACACAACACCACAAAACCCTCAAAATCTCAAAACAAAAATCAAAGCAAGACAATCCATTCACCAAAAAACCTTGAAAATCCTCACCTGAGACATGTACGCATCCCAATCTATCTTCGTATCTATGAACAAAGATAAAAACATTAGACCTAGACCAAAACAAAGGATCAAAGATCAGAATGCGAGACAGCGGAATTGAGAGGTGGGACTGCTTACAAGGCACGTAGGCGATGATCAGAGAGACTAAGATCACATCGAGAAGGAGGAGGCCGGCGGCGACAGCCGGCTTTCGGGCTTCGTGGCCGCCCATTGCTCCGCCGCTCAACGGAGAAAACTCTCTCTCTCTCTCTCTCTCTCTCTCTCTCTCAGTGCGAAACAAAGGTACAAGACGAGTGGTAGCGGGGCCCGATAACCCGATAAGGGGATCCGAATTCGATACCGGGTTCGGATTCAATTTTCAAGATCCGATAAGATATATAGAGATTTTTAATTACATAATAATTATATAATATTTTAATGACAAAGTTATGTATGTGCTTTTCAGTAAATATATAATCTATATGATTTCATGTTAAATATCACATATTTAAATAGTATGCATCAAAACTAAAAAAACATCATTGTTAATATTTTTTTATTTTTTTTTATAAAGACGATAAACATCACCGCACAAAAGAATTATCAAAAATCAAACATGTATGATTATGCTGTGACATATTAACCCGCTAAGAATTTATTAACTCGATACATTACTTGAGGTAATTAGAATTTTAACACACGCACGCGCAGAAAATTTTCAAGAACTAAATTGAGCTATCATGTAACCATAGAAAGAGAGGAACGGCATCCTCTCCCATGGGACCTGATGAACACTATATTACCGACCCAAGAATTAAACTTTAGGTCTACCATTCACCATTAAAGTAATAATCCACTGCATGTTTTTTTTTTCATTATATATATTTTTATATATATGTAAAAAGTCCTTTAATTTAACACTAGATTACAACATCTAAATATGAGTTCCAAATTTCATCAACCAAGAAAACAATCCTAAATTTATTAAGATCAACCGAAAAGATTGATATATATATATATATATATATAAACTTAAAATTCAGCTGATGCTCTGCAGTGGTTCCTGCTCAAAGATTTCAATGTTTCATGGCACAAGTACTGGAATGTTAGCCATGGATGCCTTCAACTTTTCAGCAGAATACGATAAATCGACCATTTCTCCTTGTAAATACTTATCATAGGCAGCAAGATCAAAATGTCCATGGCCACACATAGCCATCAGAATAACCTTCTTTTCTCCGGTCTCTTTGCATCGCATTGCTTCTTGTATTACTGCGGCGATTGCATGAGTTGGTTCCGGAGCCGGAATCAGTCCTTCGGTCCTTGCAAATTGTAATGCAGCTGCAGAAAAACAATGCTCTGATCAAACAATTGCAAGAATGAACTGAAATGATGATGATGATAATGATAATGATGATGCTAATTTTGATTCAGAGCTAACTTTGATATGATATCTTCAAAGTAGATGAAATTATCAGCACTTTGAATCAGAGCTAACTCTAAAATGATCAATTATATTTACTTATGAGGCTAGTAATATCATAAAGATGAAGAATTATTGCTACGGTATTGCAAGCCGGTATCATAAAGAACGAAGAAAGGTTGCAGAAAACATTGGTTTTTTGAGATGACATTACTCCTAATTCAGAGCTAATTTGGTACTCTGAATGTTATTCTAAATGAGACATTATGTACATCTTATACATCTTTGGATGCAAAATGGAAAGTATTACCTTGAAAGCATTCAGTCTGAGGTATTGCAATAGCTTCCATTAAACCCAACTCATAAACATGCGAAATCAGTGGTGCCATTCCGTGATACCGAAGACCACCTGTAACAGATCGGTCTCAAAATTGATAAAAGTGGCCAAGTTCGCTCGATACGAGATTAATTTATACCTACCTGCATGAATTGGGTCCGGAACAAAGTCATGTCCAAGAGTATGCATCTTCATTAGAGGCGTCATCCCTACCGTATCACCATAGTCATAAGCGTAAACACCTTTAGTGAGTGAAGGGCATGCAACAGGCTCGACAGCTCTTATAACAGGGTTCAGTTTTCCATTCAGTTTTTCTCTAATGAACGGGAATGTTAGGCCGCCAAAATTTGATCCTCCGCCAGTGCATCCAATGATAATATCTGGCATCTCGCCTATTTCTTCCATTTGTTTTAAACACTCTTCACCAATGATAGTTTGGTGCAGCAGCACATGATTCAAAACACTTCCTAAACAGTATTTAGTATCGGCATTGGTCACAGCAATCTCTACAGCCTCTGAAATTGCAATTCCTAAACTACCAGGGCTTGAAGGATTGTCATGCAGAATTTTCTTGCCAGCATTTGTCACATTCGACGGTGATGGGTGCACTTTAGCTCCCCATGTTTGCATCATTAATTTCCGATATGGCTTCTGATCGTATGATGCTCGGACTTGCCAGACCTGAACACAACATCGATCAATAAACTTAATCAGCTTGCACAACAAATTTCTAAAGTTGAAACTTGAATTACTTACTTCGCATTCAAGACCAAAGAGGCTACATGCAAATGCCAAAGAACTCCCCCATTGGCCAGCTCCAGTTTCGGTAACAACCTTTTTGACGCCTTGTTGAGCATTATACCAAGCTTGCGGAACTGCAGTATTAGGTTTATGTGATCCGGCCGGACTAGTGCCTTCGTATTTGTAGTAGATTCTGGCAGGTGTTCCAAGGAGTTTCTCCAATCTCTTAGCTCTAGTTTGTAAAACCAGAATTATAAGTACCTTAACTTCATGCATTCGATGGATGATGAAAAAAATGATGTTTGATGTTAGAGCCATAAATACCTGATCAATGGAGTAGGACGCCAGAGACCATAGATGTCGATGACTTCATCTGGAATGTCGATATATCTTTCATTGCTGAGTTCTTGCATAATCAACTCATCTGGGAAAATTGCTGAAAGATCTTGAGGTTCAAGAGGCTTATGAGTCTTCGGATGCAAAGCCGGGGGAGGCTTTATCGGTAGGTCCGCAACAAGATTGTACCATTGTTTTGTGATGTTATCAGCTGTTAAAGCATTAGAGCTTCGTCCAGAATGTAATCTGCAACTGAGAGAGTATTTCTGATGCGTCTGAAGACTTCGCTTAAGAGTAAACCCTGTTAAATGCAGAAAAACTAACCAATTAATCGAACAACACGAAGACCACATTCAACACAAACTAAATGCGAATCTCAAACTTATATATTCATATCCATATTTACTTAACTCGATTGATGTCTGGGCAATTGAATGAGTAAATAGAGACCACCATAGATTTCAAAAGAAACAGGGGATCTATGATGTCAAATGTAAACTTAAACAAAATTTTATATCACCGATCAAAATATCAACTAAAATGCTTGAAGTAAAAGTTCCCTCATTTAGGTTCATTACATGTGTCAAGCATTAATTTTATTAAAATTTTTTGGGTGAGCCGGCAACGCTAAATGGTGATGCTCACAGTTTCTTTGTTCTAAGTTACACTGGTAAAACCAAGGCTATGGTCAGGTAACAATTCCTAATAAATTCATCGAATTAAACCATGCCACACAGACATAGAGTTTTGATCACAATAAAATTCATACTGATTTTCACTGTATTAACTTTAACATAAGCATTCATTTGGAGATTATCATGATATATAAATCTTACTCCATTTAACTGATATTAAATCCATAGTACAACACAATTAAAAAACAACAAAGTTGAGATCACCAAAATCTTATCATTTCTTGAATCAAAGTTCATAAATCCATATAACAACATTACTCATGAACAACAATAAAGTTTGGGTGAAAAAAAACAAGTTAAAATTTTTTTCAGCTTACCCTAAGTTCCTAACCATTCCATTTCTTTAATTAAAGCATAAGCTCATTCACATAATAATTTGGAAACAAAACCAACAACAATAACAACAGCAACAACAACAACAATGGAGACAACAATGGAGATATGAAATTAAAAAGGGGAAAAAAAAAAAAAGGAAAAACATTGAGAAAAGCTAACCATTTTTGGAGCATGGCTTGTTGGGAGAAGATGCAAGTGCCTGCGCCATGATGAAGTTGAAAAAGCCACTAATTGGTCCTTCCAAGTCTCCAACCAAAGAAAGCATAGACATCACAACAACCAAAACTCTTAATGAATAGTAGACTGGTCAACACACGGCATCTATTTAAGATCAAAATATCAAAATAGTCTTTCTATTTATGTTTTCTGTTTTTTTAGTCCCTCTAATATAAAATCCGTCTTTTTTGCCCTCATATTTTCATATTTTTATCTTCTTGGTCCCTCTAATTGATGAATTTGCCCTTTTGGTCCTTCCGGTTGATGAATTAAAGAGACCAAAAAAAAATAAAAATGTGTAAATACAAGGATCAAAAGGGCATATTTTACAACTAAAGGACAAAAATGTATAAATACAAGGACCAAAAGGATGGATTTTATATTAAAAGGACTAAAAAGACGAAAAATGAAAAATAAAATGACCATTTTGATATTTACAGCTTGAAAATTTTAATGTAATATAATAATAATAAGAATAATATAAAATCTTATATATATTATTTAAAAATAATATTGCAATAACTTTAACATTTACTTTGATATAAATTATTTAAATATTTTATTATTACAGTTTATAAATATGTTTAAAGTCAAAGATTGATCATCCAATTCTGTGCTCTCACTTAGATATGAGTCAAGAGTTGATCATTTAGCTTTGTATTTTTATCCAATGATGCAAAACTCAGACTACAAGTTTGAGCTCACATAAAATATTTGTTACCACTATATTATAACAGAAAAAATTTAAATGCAGAAAAATAAAAATTTCATATTATCAATTTATGCAAGGTGCTTTGCCATGATTTTGTTGCCATTTTATTTCTTGATATGACATGTGCTTTTGATCCACTTGTTTCTCACAGATACCAAGTTATGAACTAGCATGTGATTAGGTACTTTAATTAGTGGTTTTTAGTACATTAGGCTTAATACTACTTTGTACTGCTAAAAGATAAAAAATGTACTAAATAACTAGTATCTCTGGATGATTATAAAAATATAGGAATTATTTATTTTATGTTCTAAATTGCATGAATTCATCTTAAATGTTTCTCTCACATGCGAGCTCACTTATGAACAAATCCATAATAATTTTAAAAATTAAAATAAATAATTTTAATTTTTAGAAAAGGGTAAATTACTATTCACCCACCAGATATTTCAAAACTTCCGAAACAACCCCTGTAAATTCTAAATACCCCGAATAGCCTTTCCGTTATTGTTTCACTTCTCTTTTGCTCCTACATATCACTCCCACTGGGTCCATGTTGTGAAATTCCATCATTGCCCTTGAAAATAGTGGGAAAAAACCCGCCTGATATATATTATTTTGTCCATCTATTTTTGCATTAATTTTTCTTAAAAAAATGTGGAAAACTTCCATCACTTTGAATTCATATCCAATTGGTGTGTTGGAGTTCTGCCGGTTACGTTGCCCTCACCTCATCTTGATCACCTTGTGAGAGAGAGTAACAATTTATTATTTTTGTAGGTTTACTATGGAGAGCTTTTGTGGTATTGCTAGATAAAAAGGGGAGAGACGAGTGCTAGTGTTCTCGGCACTGACTTCTTGGGAATCAATGTTGGCGAAGATATGTGAGCGATAGAGTGTCGATGTTTCCAGTGTTATGGTGAAGTTTATCACACCGGATGCACATAAAACGGTTTGTCCAATAGAAAACGAGGTTGACTTCCAGCGCATGTGTCTTGTGTACTCCCTCTTCAAATGCGCTGCAGTCAATCTCGTGGTTGAGACTTCTTCTACTGAGAATGATTTCTTCTCATTGTAAAGTTCTCCTTTATGTTTACATACTTGTACAAGTTAATGATTGATTAATTATCCTAGTTTCCTCTTAAAATTATAAGTTTTCGCTTAATTTTACTAATTTCCGCTTAAACCTTATGTTTTTGCCTAGTTATCAATGGTGTCCTTGTTTTTCGCTTAAAATTATCCAATTTCCGTTTAAAACATTTTGTTTCCTCTTAAACAGTTTTCGCTTAAACTTATTCAGTTTCCACTTAAACTTATTGAGTTTTCACTTAAAATTTCAGGTATTCGGATGGTGCGAGCACATCTGTTCAACATCAGGGCGACCCTGACAGTATGGCAGGCCTTCCTTCCTCTTTAGATCAATCTGAAGTTTTGTCGTTGGATATCGGACAACGTTTTCTAAGCGTTGATCATTTCACAGAGGCACTTCAAAATTTTGTAATCAAGCATACTTTTGACTTCAAATTCATAAAGAATGAAAAACACCGGGGTGACTGTAGAATGTGCTTGCATTAGTTATCAATGGCGCCTTCATGCATCAAAAGAATATAATAAAAATACCTTCAAAATCAAGACAATGTACCCGTCACACAATTGTGGTGGTGGAATTGGCTCGGTGTCACATCCCAAACCATCAAAAAAATAGGTAAGCGAATGTGTTATTCAGAAGCTTAAGGACCATCCCCTGTACAAGGCCATCAACATTCAGAAGTACATGTTACGGAACATGGTGTCCACGTTCCATACAAGCAAATTTGGTTGTAAAGAGTATGCCCGGGTGATCCTCGACGGCAGCGAGGTCTCCAGCTATGATTTGTTGCTTTGGTACATTGATAAGATGGTTGAGACAAACCCTAGCAGCATCGCGATTGTGGAAAAAGACAGTGATCGTTTTAAACGTGCATTCTTTTTTCCCGTGCGTGTATCATGGGATTCAAAGAGGGGTTGCAGGCCACTGTTGTTTGTCGATGGTACCCACTTTCTTAGAAAATATCGAGGTACTCTATTGGGTACCATAGGCAAAGATGGAAACAATGGTTTTTCCACGTGGCCTTCGGTATTGTCAATAACAAGACCGATGCCAACTGGACATGGTTCATTTCCAAATTAGGTGATTCTTTATATGATGACGGAGATTATGAAGAGACTATTGCATTTGTGTCGGACGAGTCTAAGGGCCTTGTAAACGTTATTGCACAGATCTTCCATTTTTCCCCACATGCATACTGCCTTCGATACTTGGAGACCAATTTTATAAAAGACAATGTTAGACTTGGGAAAGCGTTGAAGGAGTAGTGTTGGTCCGTATACTTTCGTATTGCACATGCATCCACGCCTAAAGAATTTCAAGATTCGGTGAATGAACTGCA
Organism: Dioscorea cayenensis subsp. rotundata; assembly: GCF_009730915.1. Lineage (NCBI taxonomy): Eukaryota > Viridiplantae > Streptophyta > Magnoliopsida > Dioscoreales > Dioscoreaceae > Dioscorea > Dioscorea cayenensis. Next base: position 1,174,409 of record NC_052486.1, on the reverse strand, counting down.
GGTCACATCACCCGAAGCCTATCACTGGTTGCTTCATAAGTCAGATGCCCCATTGGTCGAATTATTTGTTCAGAGGTGAACATTGGTGTGAGATGTATTTAAATGTCACAGCATCGTTCAATGCGTGGATCAAAGAAACTCGGCATTTACCGGTGACGAAAATGGTCGACTCCATACGGTATTTAACTGTTGTTTTTTATTTAACGCTTAATATTGGTTATTATCGTTTAAATATGTTTGTTTTTGTTTAAATTCCACGATTTTCTCTTACTTTGTATTGTTTCTTTTGAAAATGGTTTCTTTTCATTTAAATTTCACTCTCTTAAGCTTAATATTAGTTGTTATCGTTTAAATATGTTTGTTTCTGTTTAGGATTTTCGCTTACTTTATAAGTGTCCTACGTCCTACAGATTCAAGCTGATGCGCATGTTATTCACCCGCCGTGAGCAAGCGAACAAATGGGAGACCTATTTATACCCCGACATACATAAAAAGGTAAAGGAACTTCTTGCGGAAGTCCATATCATCGCCGTATCACCAAACTCCATATCGACACAATAGTCGAATAGTCTCCGTTGTCAAGATATACAATTTGAAGTTAGAATTCCGATTAAGAAACTACTATGTGTGTGCTCTATTTAGCAAAGTATTTACCATATCTTTGGTGTCTCTCTCATACTCCTCACTCTCGCATGAAGAATAATGGCTGTATTCTTGTTTGTCGTTATCCAGAACAAGACATGGAAGTGGCCATTCAGGATTATTGGGAGGATGACTATATCAACATCATGCAAGTTACGCGTGGCATCTCCGATCATATTGAGAATCGTGTCATGCACGTTTTCCTGCTTGGACATAAATAGCGCCAAAGGTCGCGTGATAGAGGCGCGCTTCTTATATGGATATGGTACTCTTTTCAAAAACTTTCTGAATTATGCATGCAAATGCGTCCATGACATTGTCGATGACCATTTCCTTCCCACCACCATTGTGAACAGGCTGGCTCTTGTAGTGCTAAGATCGTCATTCTTCCAGACGACAATCCTGAGGTTAAACGGTAATACATATATTTAGATAGAAACACAAATACTTAAGTGGAAACTAATAATGTTAAACAATAAGTCATAGTTTTAAATGATACCTTTCATATTTAAACGGAAACTACTTCTCTTAAATGGTAACACATATATTTAAATTATAACATAAATACTTCATACTTACGAGCCTATCCAGCAGTTGAGGAAGATCTTTATTATCTCCTGTTCGATTTTGTCAAGGCACGTACATCTGGGGTATCTTTTCTTCTTGGGAAGAAAGTTCTTCAGCACATCGTTGAATTGTTGGCTGGCAAGGACTATACTATCAACGTTAGCAGCAATGATTGGTTTTTCATTAACGTTTCCTTGCCCTTCGTTAATAGCATCTTTGGGTTCATTTCCAAGTGATGTTATTGACGGTTGTTGGTGTTCTGTGCTTGGTGCATGAGTTATTTCCTGTTCGACCAACAATGGTTCACCGCCAGTAGTTGCTGCTTCGTGTTGTTGTGGGATTGTGTCTTCCTTCGATGTGACACTGCCGTCTGCAGTTCCACTGAGATAGGGATTTCATTGCCAATAGATTCAACGATCCTGTCAACATCGGCTATGACGACATCATCAACCGGAGACACATCCATTGAAGGTTGGTCCATTACAGGCAAAGCTTCTGTTGGGATAATTTCCTCAGACGCTACCCTTATAGCCGGCCGATTAACCGCGGGTGGTGCTGCTATTGTTTCAATGTCAGCCGGTGGAGGGAGTGACATTATTGATTTTCTTCTCGTCCCAAGCCTCTTCAAATGTGGGCCTTTTCGGATGGCTATCCCAATTACGTCGGCGTCATCAAAATCCAGGGCCATCCCAACAATGTCGTCGACAAGCACCGGGGCTACCTCGCTAGTATCAGGGCTATTCCTAGTAGCGTCCGTGCTGGGTACTTCATTTGTTGGTAGGGACGTAGTATTCGACTATGACTGTCCTTCCAACGCCTCGACACGAGCAACAAGTCGGGGGAACTCTGTTATCAGTATTCCTAGTAGCTGTTGCCGTCGGGGAAGGGATGGGTAGGGCGGCTTATCAGGTAATGAGAAGTGCATGGCCTTTTTTGGCTGGAAGAATGGGAATGACGTTGAGCGCACCTTGAAAAGGTTGACCTCTCATCCTTTCTTCGAGCCAGTGGTGCGGGAGCAATAGCATCTCCACGACGGGTGGCCCGAACAAAGACTTCTTCATCCGTATTCGCGGCGACCAGTTCAGGACACTAACATTTGTAAACAACACAATCTCAATGAAACCATTCAACTTAAATAATAACAAATGTTTTAAACAGTAAACTCATGTATTTAAACGGTATTCCATAAACTTAAACAACAAGCAACAATGTTAAACACTAAAACATATATTTAAACAGAAACTACTATTATTAAACGATAACGAGTAAAATTAAACATAAACTACTATTGTTACATGATAATGGTATTTATTATCTCCTTTCGTTCAAGAGATGACAACATGGTTCCTATCGAAGCTTGCTTCTGATAACTATTTTTCCCATAAAACAGCATCCTTGGGTTCTTGCCAAAACGTAGCTTCTTGCCATTGCCGGTGAGCTCGTAAAACCATATGTTCAGTGCAACTGATCAACCTTTTTAAGGTACCCCGTGTTGGTCTTCTTCTCAGCGCATCTTGGTTGCATTCGAGCGGCCGCTTGTGGAACGTCCTCTATAAGCCACTTGTACATTGCCTGCACCCATGCGTATCGTCCAATGATAGGTAAGTCATCGACATAATTAACGATCCAATTTGGAACCGAGCATGAGGTGTTCGGGAAGAGGATAGTACCCATGAGGTACACCATAAGGAGTTTTACAAAAGTTTCTTCTTCTCCACTTTGCTGAACAATTTGGTCAAGTGTTCTCTTGATGGAGTCTTTGTGTCTTTCGTAGGTTTTCGATAAATACTTCTCTTAAAAAATGAGTATGTTTTTTTCTTCTAAAATACGACTACGTCTCCATCACACCGCAAAACAAGAATGAGAGCCACATCTTCAGGCTATAAACTCAACAGGCTTGCTCCGATCTTGAATTTATTGGTGCGGTCATCATACCTTTGCAACAGAGAATCAAGAAGGGCCTTCTCTTGGAATACAGGTTCCAGTTCAATGAGTGCTGCAAACGGTGTCCTTCGGATGATCTCCCAGTGTCGTACACTCATGTGAAGTTTCAATTCAGCCACAGTCTCCACTATCGGTACCAAGTAGCATCGCTCATTAACTAGGTTGGCCGGCATAATTACAAGCTTGTGACAATAACAATACATTAAGTAATATTCATAAATATTAAGTGGAAAGCTATGATTGTAAATGGTAAACTCAAATCTTAAAAGGAAACCTAGTTTCTAAAACTGAACATATTAAACACTATATAATGAAACCATATAAAAAATCTATTCAGAAATCTTAAACAGAAAGCTATAATTTTAAATGGAAAACTCTTTTGTTAGATTGATACTATGAAACACTACATACTACAACCATATCAAATTAAAGGGGAAACATACATTATAAACATTACACAGCATAACAATCGAAAAATCTCTTTCGATCGTGTATACAGACAAATATGAAAAACAAAACAAAACCCTAACCGGAAAATCTCCCTACAAACTTCAATATCGTAAAATAACCACACCATAAAATCGAAAAATCTCTTTTCCTAACAGAATAGTTTACAAATCAAACGGAAAAAAAATTCACATATTGTAAAAACAAAAGGAAACTGCATAACTTTTTCAACGGCGCCCACCTCGGCTCAATACCTTAAAGTGCAAACTGATGAAATGCCAAATACTTGAGTGAGAGTTCTCCTTCGAGACAGTGGTTGAACTAAATTCCGGTTCTACAGAGGATGCCCAAGTAGTGACAACTTTGGAAAGGGAGAGGCGAAAAGAGAAAAGCTTGAATGACCCCAGTAATTGTTATCTCTTGGGATTACCCAAAAAAACCCCCACTTCCTCTCAAAGCGGAAAAATCATTGCTGCCAAGGGCATTATGGTCAAATCATGTCGCACAACCACAACTTCCCATGTAAGGGGCAATTTCATCCAGAAAATTCAAAACTAACTCTCTTAACCACCATTACATGCTTCGAAGGTTTGAAAATCATTGTATTTAAAAGGAAGGGGTGTTTTAGAATACTCAAATTTAAGGGGTGTTTTTGTGCATATTGCAAATTTAGGGGGTGTTTTTGGTAATTTCTTGTTTAAAAAAATGCATTAAATAATTATCTGGATTTGTGGGGGTTTTTTTTTTTAATAAAAACAACAAAAGCTATATATATATATATATATATATATGAAGGCGTACGTAAGGGTTGGAAATTAATCATTCAATCTATGCACCTTCAGTCGGGATTTAGGGGCTATTGGCTATTATTATTGAATTAAAACCAAACTAAGGGTCAAAAGATAATTTTACGAACCTTTTTAATTTGCTGGCATGTTTGATCCAATCAGAATCGTTGATCCACTCGATCTATTACCAACGCAATGAGCCCAATTAGCCGTTCATTCATGATGTTGTCCCCTTTTATCGGGTTTTTTTTTATCGTAACGAATTTGAACCAGTTAATTTAATATATCCGATCTCTTTTATCGAGTTGCAACGGATTAGACCGTCCTCGGTTCGATTCGAATCATAAAATTAAACTGAATCAGCATTATTAGAACCGAACCATAACCGCAAGAACCTAACCGAAATTTTGAACCAGAACTACAAGGTTATGATTAAGGTTCTTATGAGTTGAAAACCGAAACCCGAACTGAATCGGAACCAAACCATCAGTTCAGATTATATTTTTATTTTATAAATAAAAGAATAGGGTAAAATTTTCATGTGGTCACCGTGTTATGAGCGATTTTCATTTTGGTAATTATGTTTCAATTTATATCTTTTTGATCATTGGATTGATTTGTTTTCATCAGGAGGTCACTTGGGGATTTCCAGCAAATTTTAAATGACGTTGCAGCCGGAAATGTCACGTCACACTATTTTAAGTAAGTTGAGTCAGCATCGGGTTGATGTGTTCTCTCCAGTTGGGATGGGAGAAAACATTAAAATAGTATGACGTGGCATTTCCAGCTGCCACGTTATTTAAAATTGATCAGAAACCCCAAGTGATCTACCGGTGAAAACAAATCAATATCCAATGACCAAAAATATTCAAATTGAAATATAATAACCAAAATAAAAATCGGTCATAAGACGGTGACCACATGATATATAATATAAAATTTTGATATATTTTAATTAATCGGAACCTAGGAACATGACCTGGAACCGAAACTTTAACTATGATTATGGTTCGGTTATAGTTCTAAAGTTCATTTAACCGGAACCATAGGTTTAGAACCGAACCGTGGTCAGATCTACACGGATCCTATCAGACCTGATCCATTATAAAGGGAACGAGCCAAATCCAACCGTCCGCTTGTGATAATTTCTCCCTCATTATCGGGTTTGATGTTGTATTGGATCCGAATCCATTAACCTGATAGACCCGATAACCCATCCTACTCCTCCTCTCTCTCCACAAGCTCTCTCTCTCTCTCTCTCTCTCTCTCTCTTTCTCTCTCGCTTTCGGGAACGATGAACTCGTCGGCGGCCGGCGGCGACGGGAAGCACGACGACGAGTCCGCCCTAGCGGAGTTTCTCTCATCCCTCATGGACTACACGCCCACGGTAATCTCTCCTCTCTCCCTGTCCGTCTCTCGATTGATGGATCTCTGTGGTTTTCCTGTTTTTTCTCCAATTTTGATCAATAAAGTGAAATTCATTGTCTGTTTTGTTTCACGGTGAAGATCCCGGACGAGCTGGTGGAGCATTACCTGGCGCGCAGTGGGTTTCAATGCCCCGATCTCCGATTGTAGGTACTCTTTCTCTCTTTTTGGTGTTTCTTTGTTAGGATTTGATTTAATCTTGGATTTAGAGAAGAAATTTAAATTCTGTTGTTATTGTGATTGAATTAATGGTGAGTTTGAAGGTTTTGGGCTGTTTTGAGGCGCTCTTCTTCTATTTCTTCAGTAATTGAAGAAATTGGGAGTTTGTGGAAATTTATTGGGCGGTGTTTCATTCTGGGAATTGAATGTGCTTTTATGTGAAATTAGAGGAGATGCATGCTCTAGAGAAAGTGTTGACGCATATCAATCTGGAGTAGGCAAATGAGCTTAGGTTCCCAAGATTAGTGGCAGATGCTAATTTTTATTGATGATAAGTGTATTTTTACAAATTGTGAATGATCATGCATTTCGTCAGCAACAAAAAGTGAAGATTCACAATCACTTCAGTGTCTTAGTTCTGCTTCTGGATTGAATATGTTTATAATATTGATAAACCACTGCAAATCATGCTGTGGAACTTTTGCTAAATTCTTCATGTGAAGCAGTTGAACGTGCTTATATCATTAGAAGTTATTAAACAAAACCATTTAATATCTACTTGTGTTCCAAGATGTTTAGCTTGTATTTTTCCACAATGAAAATGCATTTACTATAACTTTAGTTTTTCTTCCCTGAAGCTCATTTGGACTTGTCTTATGTTTTCCTCTTGACAGAACAAGGCTGGTAGCTGTAGCTTCTCAGAAGTTCATCACAGATGTTGCAAGTGATGCTCTTCAGTATGTACAAAGTTCTTTTTCCTCTTTTTCTACACCATTTTTCAATGCAGCTACTGGATTACATTTCAAATGTGAATAGAATTGCTTTGTCCAAATTAACAAACTCCTAGTGGAAATGAAAATCACGTGTAGCCATTTGGTTGTTCATTGCCATCTCCATAATTTGGTGGAGCCTACCAAAATTAACAATGCTTGCCAGAAAAACATAATTTAATGGTATCCTTGTTTATTTTTTTCATGGATTTAATTCGTTTAATTTCCTCAGATTGGGAGTATTTAAAGAAAAATTATGCATCCACATGGGAACATGTTACTTATTTTTTGTATATGCTATGATGCACTAGGGAACATGTTTGGATCACATGTTCCCCTCATGAACCTAGTTTAGTTGAAAAAATTCTGATTTTTTTCATTTCCTTTTCAGTCAGTTCATCTTAATTTTGTTTTTCTGTTTTAAATCCACATGACTATATATATATATATATATATATTTATATAACATTGTGTCCATGTATCCGATTTTTGTTAAATTCAAGCGCCGGATACCCGCTAATACTTGGAGACTGCATTAACCACATATTTTATTGGTAAACTCAATCAAAAGATATAGATTGAGATGTCAATAATGACAAGAAAATATAGTAATTATGAAGGAGTACAATTACAAATCTTGTAAAAAAGAAACTATGTTCATAAGTTCTAAATTGAATTGTCTAGAATAATAACTAGAAACAATTATAGTCGGCTAAATTGGTGACACATATTTTTTTTTATGTCAAATATAGAGAACTCAGTAGTAGATATTGCCATTATAGTGTGCTTTTAATGGTAAAATAAGTGCATTACAAATATTAAGTCAAAAGAGTCCCCTATAGTTGTATGGTACTGTCAATGTATACCAACCTCAACTTATATATTATGTTTATTTCAGTCCCTTAACTTCAAAAAAATTGTCAAACTACACCACTGTTCATGTATCGGTTCATATGATACTTGCTGGTGTGGCAGGTTTGACGTCTACACCCTGTGCCATGCAATAGTTGTTAACAAGGAAAGTGCGCCATCAAAAAATTGCTCCATGTGTGCATGCTGATGTGACATAATACCACATCAACGCCCAATTCTAGTTTTTAAGAATGTGGGTTCTAGCTGAGTTTTGATCATTTGCATGTGCATTGACTTAACAGTACTGCAAGAAATGCAACCTAACTAAAACTTTGAGGAACGAAATGTTTAGGCACTAAATTGGCAGCTATCCCTAATGGCCCAAACTATATAGGTGTAAAATGAATGTAACCCTAATGTCATTGCCTTGAGAATGAAAGAATGCATAGTTGTGATCTATGGGAGTTGTTACTCCATATGATGTGATGTCCTTGCCTACTGTGATAAAATCAGAGAATGCTTGAAAAATAGTTTAATTTTATATCAAAGGTTGTGGGCAGTTGTTTGTGGGAATAGAATGGAGTAGGCATTTGGTGTATGAGCATGGAGTGGGAGGTCACAACAGCATAAATGTAGAGTGGAAGTGGGAATTTGGAAAACACAATTTTTCCCTTTTCTCCATTGGATTTATAGTGAGAGTGGAGACTCTAACTATTGTTGGTTGGATGAAATTCCAACACACAACCCATCATGCTATTCTAATGTTTGTGCAATTTTAAAAGTTATATATATATATATGTACAGATAACATGGTTGATAAAAAATGTTGGTTTAAAAAATTTGGTACAAATTAAAATGCGTGAAAAGAGTTGGGCTAGATAAAAGAAATTGACTGTTAGTCAGAAGAAATCTGCACAATTGGGTTGGTGCTAAAGAACATTTAGATAGGTTTTGGAAATCATAAAAAACAAGAAAGGATCTAAGAAGTTGGAAATCTAAACTTCTTAAAGTCAAGGAGAAGGAAAAGGGAAATCAGAGCAGTTAAAAATCAAGAAGAAATCCTAGCAGTTGGAAATCGAAGCAATCAATTTAAGCCAATAAAAACACTGTGACTAGATAACTAAACAGTTGCTAAAGAATTCTAAGGATGGCACTACTTTTCCGCCATAGGTGGGGTAAGAGGTATTTTGGATATTTAATTTTCTTTTGGCCACTTTGTAAGTTTTCAAGGACTATACATTGGTTTTCCCTTTATAGAAAGAGAATATAGTTAAATTTTATGGTTTCGATCTTGATAAAGATATAATGTTGGAGGAAAATTGTGTCCAGAGAGATAAAAATATAAAATAAAATTAAAGAGTGAGAGTGAAATTGTTGGAGACATGAGTATAATGAAAGCAAGAAAATAAGTTATTGGGAATAATTAGAAAACTAAACAAAATAAAATCCATCAACTTCTCACTTCAAATGCAAATAATTTGAGAATGGGAATGATCATTGTCACTTCTAAATTTGCAACCAAACATGGGAATGAGAGTCTAAACCTAAAGATTCCATTCCATTTAATTATGTTTACTTAACAACATATTAGAACCTTAGTGCTTTTCAAGCTATTTGTTCTCTAGATCTCAAACTATTGAGGCTTGGGAATTAATCAATTGCTTGTCACTAGTCTGTCAATTGTTTAGGGTCCTTTTATATGTATGCACGAACAATACATCATGGAATTAAATATTATTGCTTACATTGTAACTGTTTGAATGCAGATAATATCTAGCTGAAGTTTATCCTCATAAAACTGTTCCCTTTAATAGAATTCTTCATCTGCAGATTTTTTGCAACCGCAGATAAGATTATGTTTGATAGTATTCAATGATGTTAGGAGATAATATTATGTTTGATAGTATTCAGTGATATTAGGAGTACTTAGGTTTATATCTACAGAGCCTTACTAGTTTTCATTATATCTCTCCGGAGGACATTGTCACATTTTTACAGTGAATGGGAACCTCCTCTTTCTGTAAGGATTCTGGATGGGGAAAATAGTTGGCCTAGATTTGTTATAGTGTTGGACCTTTCTACTTCCACAAGAATTATTAGATAAATTTCAATGTTCTGAAATGAAATCATTAAACTTTGTGTCTAATGTGTGCTTGCGTACTTTGTAGAGTCTGCTTTTTGAATGTGTTCATTAGCAACCGTCTGTTCGTAGCCAAGGCTTCAGAGATGATTTTGAAAGTTCTGAGATAGTTTCCAATTGATGCCTTTTTTCATGTATTCATCTCATTCCCTTTTTGTTTTCCTGAATTAGACACTGCAAAGCAAGGCTTTCTGCACCAGTCAAAGACAAAAGCAAGCAGCCGAAGGTACAATACATGGGACTAAATATTATTGCTGAAGGGTGTATATATCCTAATAACTATTTTTCTATGCTGCAGGAGAAGCGTTTGATCTTGACAATGGATGATCTTTCTAAAGCTCTTCGTGAGGTAATAATTATAGGCTGTCTTATTTCTTCCTGTTGGTTACTCAAACAGTTATAATTGTTACGTAATAAGTAGTCACTAAATCCTTTCATTCATGAGCTTCTAATCTGACCTTCCTGCTCAGGTTTATGTGAGGAAATAAAATCAGAGGAAAAGAGTTTTGCTGCTTGAATAATGAATGTAGTTATCAAGACTGTAAATTACTATAATCCTTTTAATTGTCATCTTCAGCTGATCTTCCCACATTCATGTAGTTCATGATTTAAACCAAACCATACATTTTGGTTGGAATCAATAGGCTATGCTCCAGGTTGAAACCATGATCAATTGAATTGTGTGATAAAGGGAACTTATTTTGATGGCAGCCTTGACTTGGGCTCTAAAAGATCTAATGTCACCTGTTTAAGAGAAACATTTTGAGGTTCAAAGGATCTTTCAAGTTTATTTATAAACAAAAGAAGCTGATAATTCAGTTGTTTAACCACTCTGGCTCCTACTTCATTTAACCAGGGGTATCCGTACCCTTACCCGGTCAACTCTATCAATTTTTCCACTACAAGCTTAGCTTCTTTGGTTCAGTTCAAAATAAAAATCTGCCTATTGCAGTTACATTCCATTTCAGCTTTTTGCTTAAGCTGCCTTTGGTTTTCTTTATAATCAAGATCTGTTTATTTATAAGCAATTTTTTTAAATATTTTGTTGTTTTGTGTGAATGTAATACCTAATTTAAGTTTCCAGCAATTGGTTTTCTGGCTTATTTGCTTTTATTGTGCACTCAAAACAGTTACCGACTAATCTTGAAATGAAAACTGATGCCCATCCATTGTTTCTTGCGCAGCATGGTGTGAATGTGAAGCATCAAGAGTACTTTGCTGACAACCCCTCAACTGGAATGGATCCTTCTACAAGAGAAGAGAATTAGTTTCAATGGGATTTCCATTGATTGGGATCCATTGAGATTGCCAATTTGGTTTCCCTTTTTCTGATGCTAGAACCGCAGGGTATCTTTGACCTATAGGCAGCATGTTACCTCCTATTAGCAGTCATAGATAGCCACTTTGGGGCTGCAGATCTGTTGCTTTACCCCTCTAGAACTTATAGATGTGCATCAAGAACTTAATTTTAAGCCACTACCTTTTAAGATCAAATGTGACATAATATCCTATCTCTCTCTTTTTGAATTCTGTATTGCTGATATTTTACTATCAGGGAATGACCACAAGGACAAGGGCTGGGGAAATTTGCTGATAAACTTTTGCCTGATCGAAGCAGCTTTATTGCGGTATATTTAATGTTTTTTTGGTGTTCAATTGATATCTCATACACAAACACAAACAAACAACAATCACATCTATATTTGTTCATTGAATTGCTCCCTATTGATTGGTAACAGTACAGGATAACACATAGCTGATTTGCTGTTCATATTCCATGCTTATTTGATCACATTCTTGCTCTGAAGTGATTTGTAACAGTACAGGATAACACATAGCTGATTTGCTGTTTGCATTCCTTGCTTATTTGATCACATTCTAGCTCTGAAGTGATTGGTAACAGTGGAGAATAACACTTGGCCAAATTTTGGACCATTATTAGTATGCATACCAACTCACGTAGTGTGATCTTTGTTTAGAAGAATCTATTCATGCTAGCAGTCTAAGTGATTCCCACCTATGTATTCCTTAGCAGCCTTTCAAATGGAAATCTAGGAAGTTTATTGTTTGCTTTGATCCTGATGCACTATGGGTGTTCCTCCGAGCATGGCATGAACCAGTGTGTGGGGGTCCCAAGCATACGATCCTAGACTTGATTGACAACCACATTGCAACAAATCGGACCAGTAATGAACAAATATTGTATTAATGTTTTCTTCGTTTTCATCACTAGAACGTGAATTCCTAGTTACGTTTTTCATGTTTTTAATAATATTGATTGATCTTAGCTTTTCCTCAGCAATTGCAAATTGATTTTTGTTTGCTTTTTCTTCTCTTTGTAGAAGGTATAGTAGTTACATGTATCAACTGTTTTATTAAGAAAAACAAATTGATTTTTTGTTTGCTTTTTCTTCTCTTTGTAGAAGGTATAATAGTTACATGTATCAACTGTTTTATTAAGAAAAACAAATTGATTTTTTGTTTGCTTTTTCTTCTCTTTGTAGAAGGTATAGTAGTTACATGTATCAACTGTTTTATTAAGAAAAACAAATTGATTTTTGTTTGCTTTTTCTTCTCTTTGTAGAAGGTATAGTAGTTACATGTATCAACTGTTTTATTAAGAAAAACAAGGTAGGTACTATGCTTAATCATTGTTGAACAACACTTTTGTCATTGTCATATGATGAGAAAGGGCATTTGTCTGGAAGAATCTTGATCTTTTTGGAAGATACACCTGCAATTAGAACTTATACTGAAGTTTTGTCTGCTAATTTCCATGGAAAAAAACATTACTGTTAGCTTCATGAGGACCTTTTATTTCCTGATCAAGCTCAACAAGAAAGAAAGAAAGAAAGAAAGACATAGAATTGACACAAAATTAATTGAGGAATGTGCTTATTTATTTATTTATTTATTTTTGATGTCTTGTTCATCACAATTTCTACATAAAATTATCGATGCCCGCTTGTCATTTTTATGTTTTTTTTTTTTTTTAGATTTTTTGTGGTTTCTGACTAGATACCAATCACATCTTAGTTTTTCAAACTATATATTGACACAATACCACCAAGTCCTTTCAGAACAATTATTTGGTACAAAGTTGGTTAGTATTAGCACAAAAGTTTCTAGTCTACTAACCTCCTTTTTGTCCCCTTAAACTTTCTTGAAAACTCTATTATGCAAAAATTAGGCTGTTAAAACCCATTTTTATGATATACTAAATTCTTTATTATCCTTTGATGATTGCATTTCAGGATTAACTCGAATATTTTTCGGTCATGCTCGGTCCACCGTAAAAATATCGATGTATCCAAAGATTGAGAGATTCATTTAGATCAGATTGGACAATTCATATTGCCAACAAAATATCCAATATCTGGACTACCAAAAAGGTTTGATGAGAACACTCAAAATTAAAGCATTATTTACTTTATCTTATTAATGTCTAGGCCCTTTCCTTTTTCTCCTTGAATTAATGAATGAATGATTCTAATTCCTTCTTACCCTCTACTTAAAGTAACATATGTTTTGAATGAATGAATGAATGAATGAATGGCTAAGTTATGTTTTTCTTTCCCTATAATTTAGCCTTGATTTTTTAATCCATTTTTTTTTAATTTTATTTTGTCAATTTGAACTATATACTTTTCAGATGGTAACTTGAATTCTCTGCTCATCATCTGGTATGGAATAAATTCAAAATTGTCATTTTTTTTTCTTTTAATTTATAGCTTAAAGTATTCCTTCAAGTAATCTAATTGGTTTGAACAAACAATTTTTCTATTTGATGATTTTTTTTTCTGTCTTATTCTTTGTGGAATGTCTTGTGTAAATCTCATTTAGTTGATGATAAATGAGATAAAAGATGCACATTGCTATAATTTTTTTTTTTTAAAAAGAAAATATTGTTTTAATCGATTAGAATCACAATTTAAGGCTTGTGGCCTTCCTCCCAATATAAGTGTCTACTTGAACCATTTCACCCAAAAAAAAAGTAAATAATCTAAATGATTTATTATTATTATTATTATTATTATTTTGTGTTTTTATTTGGATCATCTAACGTTCAAAAGTTATGATTTGGTCTTTTATTTTTAATTTTTGTTATAATTTGGTCGCGGTTAACAAAATAAAAATAAAGAACTATTTAAATTGTTTACTAAAAAAATAATTATAATTAAAAATTTTATGAGCATTTTATTTATTTATTTTTTATTTTTTTAAATCCACTAAAATTATGCATTTAGTGTGACATATCAAAGTATTTAAATAGATACTAGTGATTAAATTTGAAAATTAACATTTAAATTAGATATGTGGATAGATAATTTAGAGCATGAAAAGTTTTTAAGAAGTGGGAAGGACTAAAGGAGTATAACTTTGTAAAGGTTATTTATCCAGAATAAAAATATGATATTTTATTTGCTCATACAAAATTTCACATCAAATGATGAGTTAGCCAAACACAATTACCATAAAGGGTTTTGATTAATAGTTAATTAGAAACCTTAAGCCTAATTAAATTTCAATTATTAGCACATGGTTATGGCATGCATGTTTGATTTTGAAAGCCAATTTAGTTCAACCCAGAGCCAAAACCCAACCCTAACCCTAATTATGCCCTAAAAAACAAACCCTAATTAACATTTTCAAATGCAAGTACATGTACTATAGAAAGGAAGAATCTCAAGAGAACCCACATTTGTAGAACTTCCTACCAAACTAAACCACATAAGGCTTTTTCATGATTAAGATTCTAAGCATTGTGATTACAGCGAGCAAGCACCAAGCTTTCATTAATTAATACATTGTCAAAAGCTAATGAAATAAATATTAAAATAAAATCTTTGCCTTGATTTTCTCTACTAAGTTTGGGTATAATACCAAACCATTCAATGAACCTTGTAGTTAGCCATGTCTATTGTACTTAAAAAAAAAAAAAAATAAGCCTTTGTGGGGAAACTACAATTTTAACCCTCTAGTATTTTTCCCCTGAAATTTCACTTTTATCATTTAAATCATTTAATTTCATATTTATTTTTTCCCCATTGAAACATGATTTTCTTTATTTTTTTCACTTGTAAAATTTTATTAAATAAAAATACATATTTGTTACAAAATAAAAATTTCAGACATGTTCTCTTTCTTATTGTTTTATCTGATTGTTATTGTCTCCGTTTTTTTTTAGCAAATTATTGGTTTATCTATTTTATTAAAAAAATTCAGACGATTTTGTTCTTGCTAATTCTATTGCAGATTTTTTTTTTTTTTAAACTAAGATGTTAATATCAGATAAGAACAATTTTGTATTTTGTCAAACTATCCCGACAAACTTTGAACTTTAATTAATTAACAAATCGAAGAAAGCAAAAGAAAAAACAAAGATTAATAAAATATATAATATTTGGATTGAATTCTTCTAAGATTAGGTATAATGGCATGCCAAACCATGGCATGGACTTAGCAGCTAGCTGGTTTCCAATATAACCAGAAAGCTTAAAAACAGCTAGCATTATATACTATATTGGAAACCCTAACCCTAACCAATTAGTGCTCAAGAGCACCAATTCAAAAGGAACCCTAAAAGTTCTCTTTTGACCATGCCCTAACCTTTTTCCACTTAAAGCTCTAGCTGTGATTTAGAGTATTTTTCTTTATGTATTTGTTTATAAAAAAGTGTTTGCTTAAATTAGTGTGGCTGTTCATGCTTTAATTGTTTATTATTTGCATTTGTTTTTCACATTACTATTTTTGTTTGTACTTATTTTGCGGCGCATATATTAAAATAAATAAGAAATATTTGTTACGGATGTGAAGGTATTTTACGGTCAAAATTATCGAAAGCATATCTAATTTTTTAAAATTTTCGTGAAGTTGTCAAATAAAATTGAATTAGTCTTGCACGAAAGGAAGTATAATTAAAAACATTTACTTGGAATATTTATAATGAGATATTTTTTTTTTAAAATTTTGATCATTTATATTGGAAGGTTTACTTCTTTCTAAATCAATGATTAACCATATTGTAAAGATACGTATCGGAAAATATTCATTAAGATAAGATCAATTAGTAATCGATATTTGAACATATTCTACAATTCTAAGCAAACATAAAAATATTTATTGATTTTTTTTCTCTAAAGTCTACATCAAGCACGTGGAAAAAGATAAATAACATAAAAAACAAAAACAAAAAATTCTCAAAAATTTTAAAAAGAAAATTTTTAAACCCTAATTCTTTCTAACTTAATGATTAACAATACCATAAAGATGCACATAAAAAAAAAATAGAGATAAGACTAATCAGTAACTCAAAATTGAAACATATTCTACAAGTCTAATTAACCAAACAGAAAAATATCTCAATTTTCTTTTCCTATATCTACGTCAAATAATATCCAAATACTAACATAAGCAAAAATCTAACAACCCTAACAAACAAAACCCTAATTCTTCCACTAACTCCCCTTAATTAAAAGAACAAAAGAGACCTAAGGAGAAGAAGGAACAAGAAGAGACTATCATCATATGTGCTCAAAGGAACATGTTTGGGTCAAAGTTGAAAAGCAGAGGACTCAAAATTATGTTGCTTATTATTATTATTATTATTATTATTATTATTATTATCATTATTATTATTATTGTTATTATTATTATTGAATGGGAATATAATTTTACATCCAATCTCTACCTTCCATATGCTCTCTCCATCATATTATAGAATCTATCATGCCCTGAAACTCCCCTATAAATACATCATAATTCCTCCCCCTCCACTCCAACTTCAAGCCAAGTTCTCTACATACATTACCATAACCAACAAGCAACACCTTTTCATATATTCATATACATACTTGTTTAGAGTTCTTGTGAAGAAGAGAAGAATGGGAGGAAGCCAATCATCATCATCAAAGTCTTCATCCTTTTTCTCTTGTTTTAGCTCCAATGGATACGATGATTTCGATTGCGAGCCGCCGAGGTACACCAGCAAAGTTCGACCAAGCGATGAGGATGGAATTAATAATTTGATTGGCGATCCTCGTGTCGATATGATGACTACTGACTTCATTGCTAAGTTCCATGAGAGCCATCTCTCCAACCCTGAGAGCCATGCTGTCTAACAATCCTTGCCTACTTCCTTTGTAATAATTTCCTCTTATATCTTTTATTATATATATATATATATCTTTATATATAAATATCTATATATGCTATTGTTCATTGTCAATGTAATGAGAAGTGCTTGTTGTAGTTACTAGAATTATATATGTTGGAGGGAATAACATGAAGATGTTTATTTCATGCATTATTAAGTGTAGCATTGATTTGCTTTGGTGTTTGAGTTTGAGTGCTATGTATATTGTATAAGGAATTGATGTTTTCATCATGATTTGGTATTGAGTTGTGATATTATTCTCTCATGATCTTATAGTGTAGAGTTTTCTTCTTTGAATGATGTTTAAGTCTTGATTATATATAAACCACTTCTTACTTGAATGATCATATTATAATATATAGCACTATTAATTGTTCTTTTACAAATTAAATACAACAAAAAACTTTCAATGTTTTAACTTTGAATTTTATTTGATTATTATTAAAATGATTGTAGAGTTTTCTTCTTTGAATGATGCTTTAGTCTTGATTGAGTTTATGAAGAATGATGATATTAATAATGTTTAATTCCTTTAATTTCTATTATCAATTAAATACAACAAAGAACTTGCAATGTTTTAACTTTGAATTAGATTTGATTGAATCAAGAAGGCTAAATTTTATTTTCATTTTGAGTTCTAAATACGAAATTAACCGGTTCATCGATCGATAATAAGATTAATCCAATGAACTTAAATATATACATATATTAATTGGTTCGAAAAGAAAATAAAATTAAGAGAAGAAAAATAGAGTTTGGCAGGATTCCACAATTAATGACAATCACAAAATATGGATACTCTTTTCACTAAACTTATGTGCCATCAATCTCTTCAACTTTTCTTTTCTTTTCAATTATTATGAAAGTATATATATATATATTTATATATATATTCAATGTTGTAACCTTCTTTCAGGAATTTTACCTACCAAAGAAAGGTCCTCCTTTGTCCATTGAATTCTTTCTTTCTTGTCACTTTTGCTTCTCTTTTCCTCCCAACTTCCTCTCCACCATGTCCCACTACCCTTTTCTTTTGTTGCTTAAAACACTACACCATTAATATTAATTCAAAATTAATTACATGTATTTATATAGATATATTCTTAGCTTCTTCATTACTTCATTATTTTTTGTGTATGATTCTATGCATGCATTTGTCTTCATTTCATGTAAGAATTCAATTGGATCAAACCTTGCACTTTATAAGATTATTAGTTTGATTATGAGATTCCCTTGAAAAATAATGGTGGAAAGAAAAAGGTCCATTCTTTCATTTATTCATGCTTAGACACTTTTTGAATCTTAAATTCTATTTTAACCATTAAAAAAGTTGTTTTAAATTTTTAATCTCCAAAAATATGGCTAATTAATTACGTAAAACCTTCAAAAGTTTGTGTTTCAACAGAGCCATTATAAAATAATGAATTTAAATGTTTTGAATATATGTGTATGTACGTTTAGGCTTCACTATCTAAAATTAGACAATTGCAAAGTATTTTTGGTCAACAAAAAGCAAATGTACTTATTTTTAAAAATTTATAAACAAGAAAAAATTAAACTTGACACAAAATTAAAATATCCAGAGTTAGATTTTGGTACTTAAGTGACATATATAATTTTAGGAATATACTAATAAAAATTTTTAAAACTCAACATAAAATATATAAGGTAAGGTTCTGATATTTAAATTATTTTTCACGAAGTACAATTATCTAACACCTAATTGATATTTATTTTTAACCATTGTTGTCATCTCTCTAATTAATTAAGGTGGGAAAATAATTAAAATGGTATATAGGGAATTTAATTGGATATATGTATATATATATATATATATATATGTGCCCCCTAACTTGTCTTAAATATTGTAAGTGAGTGCAAGCTAGCTAGCAATGCAAAAACCTTTATTCTTGTCTAAGGTATGGTGTCTCTAATCATGGAGATCCCACTCATTTTTTGATCTAATAAGTTGAGCCAAAATAAAGCTCACTTTTAGACAATTTCTCCTCAATTTGTTTACTTCTTTCTTTTTTTTTTCATTAATTCTTCAAATTAACTCAAAGATGAACTCATGGTCATCATCTCTTAGATTTTCTTATTATCTTTAATCACTTTCATTTTCTTTCTCTGGATTGTCACAAGATCACTCGCTTTATTTACAAACTTTATTCTTGTGTCCATCTCATGCATTCATTCTCTATTAAGTTGAGACAAAAAGAAAGGCCAATCTTTAACAACATTTCCTTATCATTAATTCATTGTTTAAAATCTAATAATCACTTTAGTTTCTTTTTTCTTAATAATCATTATTAAAAGCCTAATTAAGCTAGTTAACTTACATGACTAGCTTTATTCTCCTTCCAACTCATACATGCTTTCATTACTTACTAAGAAACAAAACAAAAGTAAAGCTTTACAAACCTCTCCCCCCCTTTTCCTTTACTTTCTCATAATTAGTATCATTAAAAAAAAACACTCTTTATTATTACATTAACCTTTATTCTTTTATCCAACTCATCATTACCTAGTTTTCACTAACACTAGAGTCTAGAGTCTCTTCTCTTAACCTTTATTCTAATCATGCATGTATATGCTCTAACAAACTCAATTTAATTACTCTTCTCCAAACTTATCACCCAAAACAATAGCTTTCAATATAACAAGAAACACTAATCATGGATTCAAGCCATGCATTCATACATGCATGCATGGTCTAATAAAACCAAAACATAACAAATTAAGTTTAAGCATGCACTGTTCCTCATTTGTCTTGATCATGCAAAACTAATTAATATAATATGAAACATGAAGCATCCAAGTGGACCTATGCTATATTGTCACTGTCACAATAATAGAGACACATGATAGTAAAGGTTCAATCATCATCTACGTACGTACATGCATGATAGCTCTGCATGGATTTGCATGGATGGATGAGAAGGCTCCATGCACGGAAAGACATCAACTTTTGATCATCTTCTCCAACTTTTTCTTTTAAGTTCCTTCATGTGCTCCCACAACCCCACCAATGGCTCTCCCTTTAGATTCCACTTAAAAAAAAAAAAGAGTACATGCACTCCCACCACCATTGCTCCATTTCCAAACACCTATTCATTGCAGCCTTACTTGTTATTCCATATGACAATTAATTGTTATATATTCACTTCCCATGCATGCATTAATTCATGGAATCCATTGAATATATATATATATATATAAATGTATAATAAGTCTAGCTAGCTAGGTACACGTGTACTCTAGTGAATGTTGTTTTATAGATGATGGCAAGTACATATACAGGTACTCCACCATTGTTTCATCTCCAAATACCTATATATGCTTACATTGCAGCTTTAATTATTCCAAGACTATTGTTACATCCCATGCATGCACATGCATGTGTACAGTATTGTGGCATCATAGAATATATACATATATATATCCATGCAGACATCACCATGTTATATGTAAATATATAACTTTAGTAACATGCACTTTGTAGTGGCTTGATGTGGTGTTGTCTGGTTATATGTTGGAAATTAAGTACATGCATGCACATCACATTATGCATTTGGGAATAGTACTACACACTAGTGCTAGTCACAATAAGAATATGTCTCTGTTAAGTAATATGCTCTAAAAGCATGTGATTCAAGTTAGGTTTTTGTATCAAAACACATGAAAATTAATAAGAGTATAGGGGAATGAATTGAAAAGCCATCTAAACGGTAGAAGCACTTAATATATATATATATATATATAGATAGATAGATAGATACATAGATATAATCATAGATGGATAGATTAATAAAGAACTACTTTAATATGGAACACTACTAAAGAGATAAGTTGATCACTTATTTTTATAAACATATCCAAATGAAACTGTAGTTCATATATATATTTAAATAGCATGACCTATGTGAGAATATATATATATATATATATATAAAGATGAAGATGATGGAGATATGATTGGAGAATAGACATTAATTATAGAAGCATGATCCAAAACAAGGGTCCCATAGAGATTGTTCTATATATAAAGCATATTTATAAAGTATATGACCAAATCTTCTCCCCTTATGTTATGTTTGTGGTACCATCAATGTCCTTGGATATGTACAAAAGAAAAAAGGAAAAAAAATGAGGATGTTAATAATATGTCAAGATTGTACATCATGTCATGTTGGTTTGCATGCTAATCATCAAATAATAACAACCCACAAGTTGTGAAATTGGAATTTAGTGGGATTCATTGATCACAAAGAAAAGAATGAAGTATAGATATATAGGTAGAATAAGGTTTTGTGTTGGAGATTATGTTCTCTTCTCTGTCTAATGGGGCCTCATAAACATGCAATATTTAGATGTCCATGTTTTGCTTGTAATCATATCATTAATGTCTCCTAAGTTTAAGACCACCACATCATAACAATATTACATTGCTTCTTGTATTTTCTTCATCTATATATATATATATATATTGTGCAAATATATTTCTTATTACATCTATGTACACACACATATTTATATAATGTGCTCTTGAGCCAATTTAACTATATTGATATGTAACTTAATGTGTTATATGTTTATTTATTTTTATTTTTATTTTGTATGTGTTACATGTGTGTGTGTGTGTGATAGAGAGAGGTTGAAGATATAGTTATTTATAAGATAAATTTGTACTTGGAAAATATATTTATATTTCTCATATAAATGTTTTCATAAAAAAAAAATTTAGGTGAGAAGTAAAATATTAATTCTTTTAATATACTCCAATATTGATTAGTGTAATAATCTATTTAAAGTAGAAAAAAAATGTTAAAATAAAACTCAAATTTTAATTATTGAGGTATATTAGTAATTTCAAATTCTATAAATATATTAATCTTACAAAATCCATGCAAAACTCCAGTTTAAATTGGGTGCAATTCAAGCATATAAACAAATCTTTCTTTTTTATGCTAATTGATCAAATATAAGAATTTTCTATTATATTTTAAACTTGCATATAAATAAAATTCTTCTTTCTGAATATTAGATAGATTTGGGCTCAAAGAATCGACAAGAAAAGAAGGGCATGGTGTGTTTTAACTTTGTGAATTAAATATTTTGAAGTTATTATCAGTTATATTTTTAATTTAAGAATATATAGAATTCCTTCATTTTTGAGTATTTTATAGACTTGAACTCAAAGAATCAACATAAACTTTTTTTTTTTACTAGTGAATCTAGTGATTAACTTAGAGCACTCTAACCACCGTTATTCTCTTATCCCATATATATATATATAATAAGTATATTGATTTGATTTGTTTCATGATCATTAATGGTGGTTGTAATTAATTAATGGCTAGTTTATTTTCTTATGTTCAATGATCATTCACATCCACTAATTATGGACATGAATATGATGTCCACTTATCAGGTATATATATAAAGACCATTTGTTTTCTTATTCTTATCCCTTTTATAATTATTTTGGGATATATATATATAGAATACATTTTCTATAGATGTCCATAGATAAGAAATCTATGGACGCCCAATTATCAGTCGTTGCATCATGATCCAACGATCGACATTGATGGATAGTAATTACTGTTTTAAACAGTAATTACTGTAATAACTACTGTTCATCAATGTTGGCCGTTGGATAGAGATACTGATAATGGATATTTATAGATTTTTTTATCTATGTACATAGAGAAATGATCCTAATATATGCATTGCTGGCATACTCCTATCAAAGTGGGTAATTAATTATTGATATGTGTTTTTAAAAGAAATATTTACTACCGTACCTTTGAAAAACATTTTTATTTGCTTATGTACTCGATTGTTAAAAGTGAAATTATAAATTTATAAAAATATAGGTTGATTCTTCATTTTTTTTAATTTAGTAAAAAAAATAAGAGAAAGCGATAGTGTTTAACACATAGTTATTGAACCCTAATCTGCCTGATGGTCGGACTGGTTGACCCTGTGACCCAGTGTTTAAACCGGTCCAGATCTCTAATTAGACCATTTATGCAACAACCCGTTTTAACCCGGTCAAACCCGGTGATCCGATTGGGTTTCTATAACCTGACCGGGTTAATGTTTTTTTTTTTAAATCACATTTTCATTTTTTGCTATGATTTTTTTTCTAATAAGTTGAAGGGCATATATGTAAATTTGTCAAATTTGAGTTTTCCCCTCTTTTCTACTACTTCCAAATAAGGGATTAACAATTGTTTTTTTTATTTTTTCCATCAAATTATTTATTTGATAACAAAAAATTCATGAAAATTATTATATATCATTATATAATTAAAAATAATTTATAATTTTGAAAATAATATTTTAAAATATTTTTATTAACCCAGCATTGACACGAATGACCTGACAATTGAAACAATTGGCCTGAAACCTAGAGCCTCGACCTGGTCAATGTCTGGGTTGGGTCCGATAACTATAGTTTTACATCTCAATCAATGAATAGTAATATTGATGTTCAATTCAAGAAAAATAAAAATAAAAATAAAAAATAAAGTACCTTAGATAAGAAAAGGGAGGACAAGAAATATAACATCATTATTTTGATTGAAGGTAGTCAGGATATGATAGGATAGGATATAGACGGATATGATATGAGGGTTGGATATGGGCATGATAAGCTCATATTCTATTGTATGTTTAATGAGCACTGGATAAACCATTAGATAGCATTTTGTTATCCTATTTTATGTTTGAAGTGGACCAGATAATGATAGGATATGATATGAATGATAAGTAAATAGACAAAATTACCCTTTATAATATAGTTATACAAATTTATTTTTAAAATAGACTTTCTTAGTTTTTTTCCTTAATGATTTACTTATCAGTATATTTTGAATTTTAAAAAATAAATAATCAATAAATAGTATCCACAAATATATAGATTGCAATACCACTAACTTGCAAAAATTATAGTTAATACCTACTTTTTTTTTTTTGGAGAAAATCATACATAAAGTCGTCAATATGGCATAAAGCTAGAGTAACAAACTCATTAATAGAAAATAAATAGATCACATCAAAATCAATTTGAAAAGAAATTATCTGGAGAAACTGAAAATAAGACATGATTAAAAAAAGAGATTTAGATAAAAAATAATTTGCTCAAGCACGAGATTGACGGAGAAATCCTTTAACCACTCTAAATGTGTAAAATCCTTCTAAAAACAGTGAAATTAGTGTCATATTTAGTTATTGACAAGCTTCTTTGTCCCAAGCATTGTATTTTAAAGATCAAAATAAGAGATACAATGAAACCCTAGATAAGGGAGAGAAACAAATGATAGGGCAAAAAAGTAAATTTATTTTTTATCATATCCTCTTTGTTTCTATCATGACTCCATCATAGGATTCGTTATCATGTGGCCAATAGGATAAGACTATAATATTTTATTGGCACACCAAATAAAAGATAGTAGTAGAATATGATAGCCTATTATATCATATCCTATCGTTCTAATCATATCCACCAAACGGCCCATATATATATATATATATATAGATATATGTATGCATGCATATATATATATATATATGTATGTATATATTATTATTATTATTTGAAATCCAATTTAAAAATACGTTTGATTGGGATAATGTTTATTTGGATGGCGGTGAAAATTGTTTGATATAAATTTCTTTGTCTTTTATATATAGTAACATAATATAATATATATACATGTTTCAACCAGCAAGATCTAAGTAATAGAGGTTTAATAGAGGTTTGGGTTACTTAATTAAGTGTTTTTAATTTAAATTCTTACGCATTTAAAAAAAAAAATCTAAATAGCAGAGATCAACCCCTTTATAGGGCCTTAACCCCTTTCTTAACAAAAATAGCAATTTACATTATGAGATAAGAGAGATAAGTTTCTTTTTAGTTTATATATATTTACACAAAAATTAAATAGTATTTTCTTATTAAAAATTTTCTTTTTTTACTCTCCATTATCTCATATAAAAAATCATTTTTTTATGCTCACTTAAATAAAATAAAATAATAAAAAAATATAGCCAAAAAAACGTAACAAAAGGATAAACAACTTTATTATTTTGTTTAAAACTTTTCCTCTTTATTCCCCAATTTCCCAAAATAAAAAGAATCAACCCCTTATATTCATTCAAATAAATAAAATAAAATAATAATCACAACAAATATAAAAACAAAAAATAAAAAATAACCATCACCGCAATGGATGAGTGGTAGTGCACTTATTAACTCTCAGCAAAAGAATCGAGATTTCCACATAAAAATAATTAGTAATTTATTATACAGATGATTTGTCTATATATTTTTTTTTTGACAAATATAGACAAGTCACATATTAGAGACAAAAATAACTTTTACAACTCCGGTGTTTTCCACTTGTGAACTGTAATTAATTCCAACTCGCTGTCATAGGAATGGGGGTGGGGCGGGGAATCCCGTTCCCTGAGGGCCCGCCCTGACAGGGCGAGGATTCCCGAAACATCCCATTGGGCGGGAGAGGGAAAAAATTCCTCCCGCCTAGCAGGCGGGGCGGGCGGGGCGGGAGGGCGGGGGAATGGTC
Source organism: Dioscorea cayenensis subsp. rotundata (assembly GCF_009730915.1). Classification (NCBI taxonomy): domain Eukaryota; kingdom Viridiplantae; phylum Streptophyta; class Magnoliopsida; order Dioscoreales; family Dioscoreaceae; genus Dioscorea; species Dioscorea cayenensis. The sequence continues at coordinate 1,148,925 of NC_052486.1, read as the reverse complement.
TCCCGCCCTCACGGGGATCCCGCCCGCTCCCCGTGGAACCAGTGGGGAACCCCGTGGGGAATCCCCAAAAGAATATATTATATATTTTTAATATATTTATTAAAAATTATTTCAACATTAACATAATATTATATATATATAATCAATAAATATTTATTTGTTAATATTTTTAGTTATTATTATAGAACTCACAATTATTTCATACAACTTATTATCTATTTAAATTTATATATTTCATTAAAACATATTTATTTAATAAAATCTTAAATTATTTTAATAAAATTATTATATAATATATCTACAAAATTAAAAATTCAAACTTCTAATTTTTCAAATTTCTAATATTTATAAAAAAACTAATTATTTATTTAATTTAAATGAATTGAATAATTAGGTAGAATCGTAATTTATCTAGATTTTTTTATTCAAATATCCAGTGTGTTCTACATATAAGCATTATATTTTTTTATTCAAATATCTATTCGTCTAGATTTTTTTCATCATACATTATATTTTTTTATTTTCAATCAGATATATAGATCTTTAAGACGTGCTAGAATATAAACGCATTAGAAATATTATAGTTATTTATGTAAAATTTTTATATTAATGTTTTTGAGTGGCGGGGATCCCCATGGGAGTGAACAGGGAGGATTTTTCCCTCACGGGAATTTTAACCGGAATCCCTCGCTCGTGGAGAGCGGGAATGGGGACTGGGGATCCCATTCCCCGCCCCCGCCCCGCCCCCCACCCCCATTCCTACTCACTGAACCAAAGATCTCTTCTATCTATTTTTGTAATAAATAAATTAATAAATTAATAAATAAAATAATAATAATAAAAAATAGTAGAGATTTTTTTTTTTAATAATAATAAATAGTAGAAATTTTTTTGGGAAACCCTAAAAATATGACCTTGGAGTCCTCTTTCTCTCCAAAAACATTCTCCATGTCAATCTCTAGTCTCTCAAATCTCTATTCCTCTTCCCTTTCTCCACATTCTCTTCATCTCTTCTCTCACTCCAAATCTCACCCTTATCTCCTCCTCAGAGTCTCCTCATCACCTCCAATTTCTGCTCCAAAATTGCCCAGATTGAGAACCCTAACCACCAGGGCTTCTATTAGTAGAGCTGAAAAGCATGCCCATGAAGCAGAGAAGGAGTCGGTGGTGGAGGACTTGGGAGAAGATGGGGATGTTTACAGGAAGACCTTGCGGCTTGTTGAATGCGCCATGTTTGCCTCTGTTGCTGGGCTTGCTTATTTGTTGAGCAATTCACTCGCCATTGAGGTTAGTTTTGAATTCACTTTTTTTTTTCTTCTTGAGTTTGGTTCATGTTTAGTGTGAAATTTGGTTTCTTTTTTATACTGTGATGTGTTGAAGATGTAGGAGTTGAATAAAGATTTGAACTTTACGAGGACTGAGTAAATTTATCTGTTATTTAATTCATCTGTTATTATATGGTGTTATTTTGTTTTCTTTAGCATAAAAAATCCATAATTTGATGTTTTAGTGATGCTGGAGTTGTTGTGGTACAGAAAGATGCGACCTTTACTGTGAATGAACTATTGTTTCTTTCGAATATTGTGATGTATTAGCAGTGAAGGAGTAATTAGTTCTTGATAAAGATATGAACTTTACTCAGAATGAGTTATGTGGTAGATTGTTATTGAGGTTGGTTATGAATTTTCTTGATTTGTATTCATGGTTATTGTGAAACTCGTTTTCTTTAGTGTAAAAACTTCATATTGCTTGAGATGTTTGATTGCGTTTGAAGAATGGCAAGTTAGTTGTACTCAAAGCTAAATTAAAGTTGTTGGGGTTCCTGTTTTTCTTAATGTAAGAGGACACCTTGTCCTTCCATCTAGGAATATAATTGAAGTTCGAAGTTCAGTTGTTCGTAATCGAATTATGTTTCTCTACTAATGCAAATATGATCAGGTTCTTATATTTTCGATTGGACTTCTGTTATTCTTTTCACAAATGTATGAATGCTTAGAGCCTACTTTGGCTCTTGCTAATCATACCTCTGACTATGTTTTATGTTTCACTTGCAATCCAATTCCTGAAGTTAATAACTTTATAAATAGATTCTTATTCTTGCAGAATTACTTCGGTTGTTTCTTCTCATTGCCAATAGTCATTTCTTCAATGAGGTGGGGTTTGGCGGCTGGCAGAAAGACCATGGTTAGTCTCTACGCTTGCAATTAAACCCTTTCAAGACTGTCAATTGTAGACTTGTTAACAATGCCTTCTCTTTTTTAGGTGGCTACAACCATGCTATTGTTCACTTTATCTGGTCCAGTTAAGGCGTCTACCTATATGGTGAGAAATACAAGAATTCTTTTGATTCTTTATTTGACAGGGAACTTGCTTATAATTTCTTGATGTTATTCGAGAAATTGAGACACTTTCAGTACTGAAACTAAACTACAATTTTAGATCAATTTGTCTAATGATTTATCATTCAGATTAATACTTTTGTGAGTTAATTCCTTTGAAACAGTCCATGATCCATTCTAGTTTATCTCTTCGGTGGATAAGTAGTAACAAACATGTAAAATGGAAGACAATCATTTTATTCCATGCATTTGTTATTGCTTTGCCAATGTCTTTATTTATTCCAAGAATGATATTTTGCCAAAATATTTAGCCTTTTCTGTGCTTATTTTACTCTGCAGCTTATGCATGGATTAGTTGGTCTTGCCATGGGTTCTCTATGGAGGTGAGGAACCGACAATCATAAACAATCTCATTTCTATTTCTCAAAGGATTAAATGACTGTTAATGGTTCAGACATTGGTCACTCAATGCATTACTCTTGTTTTTGCAGATTGGGTGCAAATTGGGGTCTTTCGATTGTACTCTGCACAATTGTAAGTTCCCCCTGTTCAAACCCTATTCATCAAACATTGTTGATACATTTCTGCATCTCTATTTGTATTATGAAGATTTCTAACTTCACAGGTTCGTGCATTGGGTGCTATCGGCTATGTCTTAGTATCCTCATTCTTAATACGAGAAAACATTCTTGAGTTGGTTAGTACTCTCAAATACATTGATTTACTCTGTAAAAATAAAAATCGGTTTTTTGACACTCGTTTACCTGCAGATCACCATTAACATTCATGCTTCACTCACATATATCCTAATGGCCGTAGGAGTGAATGCCATTCCATCCATGGATGCAATATATGGAATATTTGGAACTCTGGTAAGATATGATCATAATTTTATGAGCATTACCGAGTTTATCATGTGCTCAAGTTTCCTGATTGAATTGTTTATTCGGATCTCTTATGCAACAGCTTCTTCTCAACTGTGGATTTTTCGTATTCTTGTTGCATATTCTATACGCCGTCTTCCTTACAAAACTCGGGATGAAGGATTCTTTGTCGTTTCCACAATGGTTAGCGAAGGGAATATGACGACAAATCGGTCATTTTTCATTGTTTTATTGTTGTACATTTTGACAATGTTTTATTAGTCCATAATTTACAGTTTACAGAGAAATAGAGGACCTGCAATGCAGATCTACCAGTGAAATATATATACATATCATTCATTCCTCACTTGTTACTCTCTTTATATATCTATATATATATATATATATAGGGGTTGTTTGGTTGGATGTTTTTTTTTACAAAGTATGCTCAAGTGTATAAAAATTTTATATGGCCCTTGTAAAAATTATTTTTATGTATATACCCTCTCAAAAGCACCAATGTTTGCATATCTACCCTTATGGTAATATATATATATATATATATCTATTAAATTCTTTTTTGAAATAGGAGTGAGGATAAAATGGTAATTTTATGAAAAATCCATGCAAATATCAATGATTTCATGGATATATGTATATATAAATAAAACATCATTTACAAACATCCATAAGATGTCCGCACAAATTAAAAATAAGAGTGAGGTTAATTTGGATGGATGGAGTTAGGATTGAGAGTGAGAGAGAGAGAGTGTGTGCAAAATGGTAATCAAAATGGGCGACGAACATCTATAGACGTTCACACAGATTAAAAATAAGAAAAATGGATAGAGTTAGGATAGAAAGAGAAAGAGTGCGCCAGCACAGGGTGGGTGCTAAATGAGGGATGCGAAAGCTGTTGGATGATGATCTAACGTACCGTGAGAGATAGAACATCATCCAATACAATGGGGGAGATAGAGGTGTTTGCAAAATCTGAAAATGTCCCTAGATGATATGGTTCATATATGCGGTGCAGGAACACATACAAATTACTGCAGAAAAGGTACAGAATTCCTTCGGAAGCGTTTATAAGTTTCGTTCTTACAATTATTTCCAGCAGGTTACATCATTTTATAATTTCTCAGAAGTATTTAATCATTCTTCAGCTTCATGAACTTCTTGATTATACCCATCATCTCGCTCCCCGGAAACCGGCCGAGGCACCCCTTGGCTGCTGCAATTTCACTGAAAATACAAACCGAATCGCCGCAAGGAGTTTTCGACGACTCCACAACTTTCCCGGGAAATACGATATCTTCAATCAAGTCTTCACCGGCATCCACTGAAGGGAGTATGAAAGCATCAAGAGAGGCTTCTAACACCTTGGCCTCACCAACAACACCAACAAAGTCCTTCAATTGGCACAATGCAAATGGTACAGGTTCAAAACTATGATCTCCGTACTCCACTGGTGTCGAGTGATCCCCGGTAATGCAAAGATAATATTGGAACTTGCCGGACTTTTCAGCTTGCCATAGTAGTCGAGCCAGCTGACTAATTGCTTTGTCAACTGCTTCCAAGCAACGCACTTTTAGTACCGTGGCTTTATCGTGGCCGGCATCATCGATTGCCTGATAACATGAGCTGGGAATCAGTGGCATGATGTGTCAGATAGATTATAACAATACTAAGAACCTAACCTTGATATGAAGGAAGCCGAAATCATATCCATCTGGTTGACCGGGTTTGTGTTCATCCTCGCCGGGCACAAAAACACATGGAGGTGGCTGCAGTGGAGCGGAAAGTGCCGTAGCAATAGCAGTGGATTTTGATGTTAAGAGAGTTCGGTAATCTCCAGTGGCTCCAGGAGCTTCAAGGATGTCGATTCCCAACGATAAACCTAAACCTGCAATAATTTTGGTAGGAGCCACCATGCATGAAGACATTCCATGCTGTTTCTCGAATGCAGGAACCTGTTAGTACTATGTTAGAGTTCATATTTTCAATGAATTTATGCAGACAAATCAACCATCCATGCAAAATTGTGCAGAAATAAAACAGAAATACACCATAGCAGTTATTTATTGACCTTTTATGCTTTTACCTCTATGCGAATTCCACAACCTCGTAAAAGAACAACATTTGCGATGTTTTTCCCTTCCGTTGCCCGTTTTGCATTCAAAGGGTGAGCAACCAAAATTCGTGATATTTCTTTGGAAAGTTCATTGACAACAGAAGCTGTATTTTTCGCTTCCTCCGTATCATCTAGAGGTTTGGCTTCCAAAAGTAAGCGGTTGTCTTTTAATGGGTCTGTCCCGGAGATATTTCCACTCAATTTTGGCCCTTTGACGACCACCCCGCACCTGTGTTCGGTGGCGTATCTGTATGAAGGATGATTACTGTTATGCTCTTTTCCAAGTAAAAAATGAACATTTCTAAAGCCAAATATAACATAAAAAGCGATGTTATTTATACAAGCTAGACTTCCCAAATGAATACTAACCATTGTTTTTATCTTGAGATGTTCAATACCACATCTCAATGTTGTCAACAACTCATTTTGGAAGTTTAGTTTGGACAAGTATAATTACTCAAATAAAATTGATGAGTGAAAGAGTCATCCTCATTAAAAGAAATAACAACCTTCGAGGTTCACCAAAGACGCTGATTATCAACTCATATGTATAGAGAAGGATTCCTATTGACTTATTCCTTTAGCAATTCAAATGTAATTTTTCATGGATTCAGTGATTTCCAAGTTCACTCAAACGTACATGCATTAATTGGACCATCTAAATATGTGCACATCATTATGGAAACCTCAAACTTTTTTGTATTTACTAAAACCCAGTTGCTGGTATAATCAAAATATAAATACCAGAAGACAATCTATAGTGTCCAACAAATAATTTGCTATTGACATTCCAATGAAAATTGATGCTATTGTAATTAGTAAATTATTGATCTGATTCAAGTGCACACTCAAATTCATTTAGAATAAAGATGAGATAAGATCACCTGACTCTCACTTCATATTCTGGAAAGGATGGAAGCTTCATGCCATCTAATGCTGCACAAAGAATCGGTCCCTCTTCCTCGAAATGCCGATCCGCTCTCCTACTTGTCACAATACCAGAGCTCTCATCCAAGGTGGCAAAGTTTGACTGAATTGAATTTCAAGATAAGTACAAGTTAATCTCAGAGTTTCATGATTTCATATAAGAACATGATATCTAGATTGAGTAAAACAAGTAAAATAGAAGCATTCAATTTCCTTTGCAAATTGCAATCGAAGAAAAAATATCACCCAAAATGCTCGCTTAAACATGGGAAGATACAAACCTTGAAGGCGATGTCTCCTGGAGCCATGGCTAATCCCGCACCCATAGACTCAAAAGCTCCCCGGCCTCGGTAATAGATTCTTGGATCATAACCAAGTAGAGAAAGATGTGCAGTATCACTGCCGCATCCCAAACCCGCCTCAACAGGGTCCATGAGACCATTGACTCCAGCAAAAGCAATGGCGTCCAAATTCGGGGTATTGGCAACTTCAAGAGCTGTTTTGTACTGGAACCTCGGAATCGACACATCTCCAAGACCATCAATTAGCACAAATGCAATTCTTCTTTTTGTGTTTTCAGTGATACCCATACTTTTGTGTTTGGGACTTAATTTGATAGACAACAAATATATAAACAAAATCCTGAAATAACAAGAGGAAAAAAAAATTTTTTGGCAGGTTCATTGATTACCTAAAAACATTAAACACTCAGATAGATCTTAAAAGAACCAATCAAGAAATTTACTTCTAACATTGGCATGATTCATGTAGCTAAGAAAGTTTCTATGGATCATTTGATCAGAGAAACAGAAATTTTTCAGGGAAAATTTGGAACAACAACATTCATTTTCTCAACCAGATCTTCACAAAAACAGGAAACCTAAAGCAATTCCATTTAGATTCAGTAAATTTTTACCAAAAAAGTACACCAAAACATCAAATGTGCTTCCTAAAACCAATCTAAGGGCTTTGAATTCAAGCATAAGAATAAACAACTATGAAGGAACAATTCTCGATCAAGTTATCATCTTTCCACAAAATAACTAAAAAAAAGAAGCATATAATTCAAGCCCTCAAACAACACAATCTAAATCTCCATAAAAACCATAAATTTCCCAGATCAATAACAAGAATCACTTCACAAACACTATCTGATATTCCTCAAAAGGATTTTTTTTTTTAAAAAAAAAAACTACGCATAAAAATCGCACTTTTATCACTCAAAGATCGACAACAAGAAGCAAAAACAACGGATTGAGAACAAGAATTACCTCTAATTGCTTGGAAATCGAAAAGTACTTCGAAATTTATCTAGTAAAAGTTTGATCGTCTTCGATGAAGGTTGGCGAGAGTGCGCGGAGTAGGAACCAGTGAATATTTATTCGGAGAAATAAAAGTAGAAAACAAGGGAATATTTATTTGTAGAAAATTTTCATTAATTTTTTTAAGAAAAAATGTTTATTTTGATACATTTTAAAAATAAGTTTTTTTTAAAAAAAATAAAAATAGAAAATTTGTTTAATATAAAGTTAAAAAAATATTTTTTTTAAGAACAGAAGTATCTAAATGCATTTATTTTTTTAAAAAATGTCATGGAGAAAATTATTGCAAGATATATAATATGTGTAATATAAATTAATTTTTTAATTTTTGTGAATAAACACCTGAAAAAATTGATATCTTATGTATATATTCACATTAATAAAATATTCTTATACATTTATAGGCTTATAGCTTTTTCTGTCTAAATTAAATAATTTTAGTATCCCAATACATTTATTATACATTCAATTAAAGATCATTCTTAGCCTAAATATATGCATATAAATATTTTTGTTTGTCCTAAATATATGCACATTTTATTATATATTTTTTTTAAATTGTTGATTGGTCATATACATATATATATACACATATTTATATTCCAAAAAACACAAAAAAAATATTGCCAAAATTAGTGTGTTATTAAAGAACAAGCAATTGTAAAGCTGTAGCATCAATGAAACTCATTGGAATATTTTGTCGAAAAGATTAACATTGCAATAACACGAGAAATACTGATTGTCAAAGCCCCGAAAAATCGCCTTCATTGATAGAAATACAAGTTATACCAACAGTAGCAATAATTTCTCAAGAATAAATTTACATTACTTTAAAAAAGAAAAAAAAAAGTTCTATTAATCTATTAAGAAGAAAATCCCGTTCCACCGTATCAACATGAACTTAAAGTCACAAGCAATAACTGCATATTGCACTGGTGAATCCATTTCGACTTGCCGTGTTAAGCCTTTTTTCAATCCATGCTTTTGATTAACAAGTGGAGTGCAGATTCAATGAGAACCGAAATCGAATCGATTTAAACTACTGTGCATGAGCCTGGAAAGCAATACTCTTCCTGTTAGGTACTCGACGGCACAAGATATAAACATGTCAGAAGAGTTAAGATTGCTGAGAAAAGAAGAACATAGGATCAAGTGATTCGAGTTTACCTGTACAGCCGGACCAGTGTATTTACCCGAACGCATATGAAGATTGTCTGGGGCTTCTATGGCTTGAAGCCACGCGTAATCATTTTCATTCTCATCGGTATCTAGTTTCTTTTCAGATGCTGTTATCATACAAGTTTTCATCACAAAAAATTCAAGAGACTTCAAGTACATCACTTTTATGCTGTGACTATACATCATATACATATGTAAGGATGTGCAATATGCAGATATATTTGGTATTCAGTTAACAGGCTGATTCGAACAAAAGCCAAATCCATAAAAGTTGCATTCCTTTCATCTGATTGTATTATGCTCAATGTATTAATAACGAACCTCGAGTTTATAGTTAATAACCACCAGAAGTAAATAGGCACAACAATGAACTGGAGTTCTCTAGAGTCTAAATTATTAGAATGTTACTTTCTAAATCCTCGCTGCGCATAACTGTAGTTTAACATAAACCATTATCCTCTCTTGTAACATCCATATGTTCATGGCACTGCCGTCTTACAACATCAAGCAAGATCATCAACTTAGTTCATATTCTCTATTCTTAATAAAGTACTGGAACTGATGGTAGATATGCGCTGATATACTTACAGAAACTGGAGAAAGGGTAATCATGGTAATATGTACAGAGCCGGCCAGAAGCTTCAGAATATGGAGGTGCAAGAACATCAAGCACAGCGCAAGGAGCAACGGCAGTGAAGCAGTGTAAGTTGCCTCCGGTTGTGGGGTAGAGAACTGTTGTTGGGCATGGTGCGGTGAGGACAGTGTCTGTATGTAACTTAGCCAACCTCACTGGAGAAGAAAATAGAGAATGATTCTAAGCAACATAATTAAGATGAAAAGAAAATAAGGTCTCCACTTTAATCAGGAAAGAATCACTACAAATTATTGGATATTTGTAAGCTTAAAAAGGACGCAATATTGTCATACCGACAATAGGCAGTATAGGTCCAAAGGAGTGCATGATAAGGCAAAAATACTTGTTCTAGCATGCCACACTGATCTAGCGAAGTTTGAAGACACATCAGTGACTCATTGCATGTGTTGCTAAGACTGTTCTGGTATATTAATAATGTCACAGAAATCGGTTGAGTCTACATACACAAGCCAAATATATCACTTAACTAGGCTGTTGCGCAACTTCAAATCCATACAATGACCTTCAAACCTTAAAACAAACCTACGTTCAATGCAAACACAGAAGAAAAACCGAGAATCCCACAAGATCCTCTCTTTCAGCGAAGTATAGATAATTAAGTATATTTGTTCTAATTTCCAGAAAATGCAACATTATTCACTGAATCATGTGGTTTGCCATCTAAAATTCATAAATCAATGGGGTCAAGTAGTTACTGAAATGATAAATCAGGAACTTTCATGTGGCTACATCACAAAAATGTGGGAATAGTCATGTTCATAGCTCAAAAGCAGACCTGGAAAGTAATTTTGTTCACCACTTATTGGTTTGCATGGAGGTTCAGTCCAGTCATATGCTTTTACATGCAAGGAACCGTAAAGAATCTTGCTTAGAACAATCATTCCAGGATGGTCATGAAGTGGAATAACTGATGAAGTTGGCAAGCAAAAAACAACAATCTGCAAAAGTACATGCAAACAATAGTAATAATTCCATAAATATTTGCACTTATCTAATAATAGCAATAATCTCCAAAGAAGTGCAGAAGTTTGCACAGTTCAGAATTAAGCATTTCTAGACTTTAAACAGGCATAGCCTATAGAAAAATTTTATTCAAAATACATATTAAGCAAGAGTTGTAGATAAATAGTTTCACATAATACAAAAATGATATTGTTGTAAACATAATCTCACAGTGACACTTAGACGACAGATGATTGTGTGTTCAAAACAATAAACAAATCAAACATTTTGATGGCTCATGAACAAGCAACTCTGGAAATTTACAAAGCAAAAGGATCCCAGAACTTTCAATTCTGATAAAAATTATAATAAACATCATATTGGGAAGTACATGAGGGGGTTCTAATGCACTTCTACACGGAGCAATCAAAAAGTCATCCTATCTTCTATACAAGGGCAGGTGGCCAATTAGAAACTCAAAAGATACTTTTTCCTCACAAGAAGGAAAGGATGAAATATCTGGTCATTACATTCAGAAGGTACATAAACAGATAAGAAAATAGTCCCGTTTAAGCAATGCTACACTGATGGATATCAATACTATTATACATTAGAGTGAGGACAGAATCATGAACTCTTAGCATAAACAATGTTATGAACTCATAAAGTTGTGCCCCTTTCAGAAAGATAATGGTTCTAACAGTATTAACTTAGATTATATATAAGCTCCAACATGATGCATAATGGTCATTGTTTGTCAGAATTAAACACTCTAGAATAGAAGCACCTAGATGGTGCAAGGAAAAAATATAGAGTTGAAAAACTCACAGTAAAGCTTTCACACTCGTATATATTCAAGTATGTTATTGGTTGCGCCCAGCGAGCTAGTCTAGATGTACTCTTGGACAGGTTTGATCCAAAGAAACCATGTCCTCTGTCATCCTCGAGATTATCTTGTTTGAGTCCAACATCCTCAGGACCCATTGTATCTGAATAGTGAATAACACAAACAGTGTGTTGTAAAAATATTATAGAATTATTTTATAACCTGAATTCTGCAAAAGGAACTCATCATAATTGTAAAATTTGCAGAAAACTTACAACATGAAAAACATACAGATTTGCTTGTCAGAATGACTTGAAGAATATTGTCTTCCATGAATCAGGGAAAATATCAATCATAAAAGTTGTGTTTTGCAAAAGCAAACTTCATTCTAACTACAGAATGAGCTTATTTTTGTTTAAAATACAATTTGGTTAAGTTGGAATCAATATAAAGTGAGCCTCCACACTCTAGATCATTAGCTTGTCATAATCATCATATAAGCCTTATCCAATATCAAAGGAATTGTTTGTGATAAATTTAGTAGCCATTTGTCATCCAGATACAAATCTCTAAAAATATGAAATGAGCTAATAACCATAAAAACACCAAAGTTAGACAATTCATCTCGGATCTTCTAAATGAAGGATCATGAGATCATGTTAAAGAGTCCCAAAGCCTACCCAAAAATCTCATAGAATTAGCTCTATTTATCTTATGTTCATTCTTTATAGCCCACCTACTTGTACAATATATATATATATATATACATACATAAACAGCAGGAAAAAAAGCCTATGAACTCAAAAGACATTACATAACCAAAGAATCCCAGCACAAGCTCTACAGATAAATCAATTAGCACAAGGCACAGCTAGATTGGATAATACTCAATCATATGGGGTCATTTCAATGAATTTCGACAACCATAATAATAATAATACAGATAGAAACCAAGCACAGAAGATCATCACACCTTTCTCATTATTAAATCAAAAAAGAAAAAAAATTGAACTTGCATTCCCCCACAACATCAGTACAATTCAAGCAAACACACAAAACTACATCCATTCACAAGGTAGAGACAGAAACCTAACATAGAAGTTCCTCACACTATCTCCATTGCTAAATTAAAAATACAACCCATTCACAAGTTATGGACAGAAACCTAACATAGAAAATCATTACACTCTCTACATCACTAAAAAACTGAATTTTCATTCTTCCACAATAGCAACACGATTCAAGCAAATGCACAACACTGATCCCATCAACAAGGTATAGAGAGAAATCCAACATAGAAAATCATCACAGTCTATCCATTGCTAAATCAACAAAAAAAAAAAAGAAGAAAAAAATCCATCTTTCATTCCTCTATCATCACAAATCAAGAAAAAGCATAAAACCAGATCCCATTCACAAGGCATCAAAGCAAATAAGAACAAGAAAAACACAGACACACAGAGAGAAAGAGGTGGGTACCCAAGAAAGCAGCGAGCTTTCGGATGGCAATGGGGGAAGGACAAGCAGAAGAAGGCGTGAAGGTCTTCTTGCAGAGCTCGTAGAGGGCCTGCACCGAAGAACGTTTCGCCATCGTCGTCGCCCCAACGAGCTCTCGAAGTCGGAGAGAGGCTTGAAGACAAGCGGATCAGATCGCTGAGACCGGAGGCCTATGCACGCCACGTGTACTTTAAAAGTCGGATAACCACGTGTACGGTTTAAAATAAGTTTGAACCCAAACATGACTTTTCTAATGCATTAGCTTCTCCACTTTTTAAATTGTATTAATTAACAGGTTTTTTTATATATATATATTCCCACTGAAATTAATTTTGGAAGAAATCCATTATAGAGGAGAAAAAAGATATCTCACATGTTCAAAAGGAAAAACAAAAACAAAATATATATATATATATATATAAAGGAGAAACTATACAATGGAAGGAAATTAAGATATTTGTAAGGAGTTTTATGTTAAAACAAAAACCTTCATTTGATGAAGAGAAATTTACATATTTTGTTCCTAAATAATAATTGCATAATTATGTGTAATTATAAAAAATCATATTAGGTGCATACCTTACAAAACACTGACATTTAGCTACATACATTCTTATGTTCTCTATTTTTCTTTTGTTTAAAAAAAAACTAATTATGCAATTTAGAGGGGTGTATGAACAAATCCCCCTATAAAAAAAAGGAAAAAAAATATATAGAATAAGCAATTAGAGTGAATTATTTAGCAATAAATCCACAAATGAAATCATGATCATGCCACTGATTCACAAATAAAATTGTTTCAAAAGTACATAGCAATCTATAAAAAAGATTACTGTTAAATTGCTGTGAACATTGCATTGCAATCACAAAAAATGATTGAAATAACAAAGAAGCAAATGGCACAATTTTTTTGAAAGATAACAATAGTTTTAGTGGGGAAATTGATGCATTGTAGTTCAATTAAGATTGTATTTGCACTGAAACCAGTCTTGATTTTGGAGTTTTTCTGTAATTCACTTCTCTTTTTCTGTCTCTTTCTCTGTCTCTTTCTTCTGCAGGTACCTTACAAACCAAAGATACACTGATTACTTATATAATTCAAAACAACAAAATTAACAGTGTAAAAACTACTACAAAATAGCATAACCAAGACAGTATTAATGTGGTTCATCCAATCTGAATTATGTCATTATAAAAATTTACGGGAAATTAACATGCTGCATATAGGTTTATTATGTGTAAATCCAAGCACAATAAGAAAGCATAGAAGAGCATTGTATATTAATAGTATATACAACATGGTGTTGGTTTTGTTATGCCATATTGTGCTATTGGTCTGTATTTCTCAAACATCCAAAAACAGACAGTAGAAGTAAATCTATAAGAATAGCTAACAACATGTATGAGAAAGACACCCTTTGTTATATTAGCACCAAACAATCATTTAAATTGGTAAGTAGGCACCAATACTTGGATCCTCTCCAATTATATCTATGTTTCAACACACTATTTCTTGCATTAATTTTAAATTTTAATGTTTTAAACAGCCATATACAGAATACAGAAAATATGAAGCAAAAAAGCAGCCATGTCAATATTCATTATCTTGCTTCTACTTGGCCTCCTGATGTCAGATGGATAGCATAAATGTACAACCGTCAAACAGATCATGATCGAGGTAGGCACTAACTAGTGTACATTTAAAGATCTCAATCATATGTCCACTGATGTGATGAACAAGAATTTAACAGTAAGGAAAGGTAAATGTCTGGACAAGTTTGATTGTTGAATGTACTCACCCTTGGGCTCTTGCAACGCGTGATAAATGATAAAGCTGAACGGTTTCATTAGAGGCATGGCAAACTAGAAGGAGATAGTTCCGTGGCTGAACCATCCATGCAAACCTCATGAAGAGTCCTGAATACACACACATGGCTGCAATAGAAGGTGTCAAGATTATTTTAGGGTATAGCATTATAAGGAAATTTAATTTATCTCCCAAAGCAAGCCATATTGCTAACCTGCTGTCATGTTGGCAGATATCATTTCTGGAGGTTTTTGCATGTCTACCAAACCCTAAGAAGGTACCATTAAATATTTTAATGGTTAAAGCAAGCCGTATAATCAAATCCCAAAAATATGCATTTTAACCATACAGAGAAAATTTTGTGCCTTGAGCGAAAAAGTGGTCTTCCAACACAAACAACCTTAGAGTAAATAAATGGTAGGAAGTAAAAGCTTATGTTCATGTGGTAGCATATTAAAGTTTTCCCATCATTACTGAGAGTTGAATATTAGTCATTTGGCATTGTACAAAACTAAGTTCAATACAAACTTTCAATATAATATTCACTCACAGACATAAAGTTATGACCAAACTATTAGAAGAAATCAGTCAAAAATATTTCCACCATATCAGCAGAACAAGAGAATGTAATCAAGACAGTATTGTGATCTAATTAAGATCTCTGAAGCACATGAAGAAAATAACAACCAAAATATGACAGATGGACTGTGACAATTAGGAAGAAAAATTATTTATTAGTGAATATTCTTTCATTCTCCTATATTCTACATTCACAATGGTTTATCATGACACCATAAATTCAGCAATATAAATTAATAATGAAATTATCAAGAGGGATAATAAATCATACTGCAAGAACAAAGCCCCAGTTCGCAACAGGTCCCCAAAAATGAGTGGTTTTAGGACCCACAGGGCTATTCCAGAAAGATCGGAAGGCTGAAGCCATTGGTTAAACTTTATACCTGATTAGCAAGAATGTTTAATCATTACATTAGATAACTAAAGATAGATATGAACAGAATCATTAACCAACAGAAACAAGGAAAAAAAAATATTAAACAAGGCAACATGATCAACATAAATTATATAATGACTGAATTTCATAGATACAGAAGCCCACAGCATGGATATCAAGTTAGAGATTCATGGTGCTTATCTTCAATTCGGAAAGTTCAAGGTAAAACTCATAGAATGCTTCACAGAAATGGCAAGATAGGGCTTGATATCATACTTTTAAAAGCCAAAATGAAGAATTTAAACTACAATATTATCTACAAATCTAGATGAAGAACATACACAAATCATGAAATAAAAAAGAAAAAAAAAAAATCAATACATTCAAAACACAAAACACAGATTTTCCGCCCAAAAACCAATCCTTTCAGCTACCATCTAATTTTCCAACACAAACGATCTAGATATCCCCAATTACCCAAATCCCTAATTCCATCAATCAGAACAAGCCAACTAAACATCTAAAAAACAAATTAAGGGCATTCATTGATTGCTAACATTGAAGTTCTTAGAATCAAAGATAGGGATAAGCATTCAAATCCAAAAACCCACCAAAAAGAATCAATAAAACAGGGAAAAATCTCAAAATCGAGATGATTTAGGTCTTGATTTTTACAAATTCATGATTGAAAGAGAGAAGAGATGAAGGATCGAACCCGAGAAGAGCAGCGAGCGAAGACGAAGAAGGGTTTGGCGAGAATGGAAGATGATGGGTCATGAAGATCAAGCGAATCAGTAGTAGATTCAACTACAAGTGGAGAAATTTTACTACTGACCCCCCTGAGAAGTTAAAATTTTCATTTTACTCCTCACTTCCCAAAATTTATTTTATTTTACTTTTTATTTTTATTTCATCCCGGATTAACTCTTTATAATTAGTAGTGGATGGATAGGTGCATGGTTAAATCTCAGCATCATGGTACTATAACAGTATTATTTATTCATTGTTTCTGAGCCCAAATATTATTCATAGTACTATTTTAAGTGGACTCTGTGAATCTTTTATAGGCTATGGGAGGAGTTGTATTTTTTTCCATCAGGGTTACATGACTAGAGAATTTATTAATTTTATATTGTTTATGTACATCTTTTAGATATGCAAGTGACAGACTTTCTTTATCCTATGTGGGTGTCCTTTGTGAGTTAATAAGTCACCGTAACTCGTATGTTTTTATACATGTCTATTTTTTGATAATTTTTTAAGAAGAGACGCTTGTCATTTATTGTAAAAAAAAAAAAACTTATAATGAGTTTTTATTTTCTTATATCTTATGTGATGCTTATTTCTAAATATAAGTAAACAAATTTTTTTTTTCTAAATTATATAATATAACGGATTTTATATGAAAAAAATCAAAAATCATTTTAATCCAAATTTATATTAGTCTGGCAAGTAAAATCAAATTAAACAAGTAAATTTGTTATTTTTCAAGGTGATACTTAGAAACATCATTTTAGAAGGAAAACACGAGTTATGAGTCGTATAAAAGTTATAATATGACCCGCTGAGGGCTTTTAAAAAAAATCCCACCGATCCTAATTAACTATAATTTTTTAATATATACATATAAAGGTTAGAGGAAAAAAAAAATGTTGTTAATAAAAGGTTCATAGTCTAGCAGAATTGATTTTATTGTGGAAAATGATGATGAGACATTTAAAAGTCTCGAATTCAAAACTCATTTGAATCATTAATGATAATTGGTCGCTGGTTATAGATGTGGATTCGCTGCACAAACCCTTTGTCTCAGCTCCTGATGTAATGACTCCCTAAAAACTTATTATGTGAGGTGAGTTAATAAGTAGAATAATGACGTCCTATGGTATGATATGCACGTAAAATAACATATAAGGGACGCTAACTCCACAATAATAAACTCTTTTTAACTTTGAAAGACAACTTTGAAATAGTGGAGAATACAACTTCTCTCACAGTAAACTTGGACTTAAAAGAGTGAAAAATACGACTCCTCTCATAAAAAAAACCCCAGTATATAATAAATTAACATTGTATAATATTTCTACAGTTTTTTTTGCATAATATTGTATGGTACCTCAACACGGGGTTTTGATCTACACCACTCACTCACCATTTATGTGACTCTTAGCCGGCCATCCAGTGGCTGTGTTTATAGAATTATTTCTATTATTTTTTTTTAATGTTTTCTTTTTACCTCAATTTTTTTCACAAGGAATTAAAATAAGTTTTTATAATAGTATCTTAAAAAATAGGCATGAGCTATTTTTCAAAACAATCTAAGATTTATTGAGTATTTTATAAGTAGTAGAGACCCGGGGCGGGGGACTATAATTTGGGTGCATACAAAGTTGTGAAGTTTTCTAAGGGTATGAATGAAAGTTTACATATTTCAAAAAATATAAACTTTTTTGAGGGTGTTTTATGCAAAACGACTCTTTTCTCAAGGTTAAACCCTTCTTCTCGGCGGCTCCTCAAAACCCTAGCCCGCCCCAAAATCAAAACCCTAATCGAGGTTGAGGATGGGAAGCGACAGCGAGAATGAGAAGTCGATCAAGGAGAAGAAGAAGGTCGTCACGCTGGCTCCGATCGCCAAGCCGTTTGCCGGCAAGAAGCTCTGCAAGCGCACACTCAAGCTTGTCCGAAAAGGTTTATATATCATCACTCTCTAATCTCATTTAGCCTCTCTGTCTCTGTTTCTTTGATTTCATGTTTCCATATGCTTGAAAAACAATGTTTTTTGTTTTATTTTGTTTGTTTTTTATAGTTTAATTTGATGCTAGGATGCCATTTTCTTGATAATTTTGGTGTAATTTTTGTCATATGTGGTATATGGTTGTGATTTTTGGAATTGAGTGTCTACCTTTTACTTCTAATATGTTTTTTCTTTACATTTTATTGTTTTTCTTGTTGATTATGTTGTTCCTGGTTACTTATTATTGTATATATTTGTTTGTAAACAAATATATATTGTCTGGTTTTGGGAAATATCTTATGAATTAGCTTTACTTCTAATCAAATCGGCAAATGTTACAACTATGTTGATTCACATTTCCATTTTGTTTTTCGGTAGCTATGTCATGGTGGAGACTGGATAGCCATCTATTTTTGATTAGTTGATGAATTTTCTCATATTGAGCTTTTGGTTGTTTGGTCTTCACAATTTCCTTTTCTTTATCATTGTCCATGACTCCATGGACTGTTTTTACCTGTGCTTTCTGGCAGACAATTTAAAATTTGATTTTTTTTTTTGTTTTCAGCTTCAGAGTCTAAATGCTTGAAGAGAGGAGTAAAGGAAGTTGTGAAGAGCATCCGTCGTGGTAACAAAGGGTTGGCTTTCTTATCTCTTCCTCATGATCTTGTACTCATTCTCGTATTTTTGATGCTTGGTAGTGCGCTGTGCCATCCTGTTATGTAGCTATCTGGACATAATAAATTTGAGGTAGTGGCAATGCATGATGAAATGAACAATATAAATTTTGTCTCAGAATTTAAAAATATGTATTTTTTGTGATTGTTGGTTTTTAACTCAAGTTACATTATTGACATATGGCAAGAAATGCCATGGATGATCTTTTATCAGTGTAAGTGTTTCATGAGCTCCCAGCTTCTGGATATCATGCTGATCAATTTATCTCTTTTGCATTTCACACAGCTTTGATTGCTTCTTTTTTCAAATTTTTGGAGTTATAGGCATTGAAATTTATTTGACTTGATGCTTTATAAGTAGACAAAATGCTCTTTTCATCCTTGGATTTGTTCCATAAATATTCCATACATTTGTGGGTGCAGATTGTGTGTGATAGCAGGAAATATCTCCCCAATTGATGTGATCACACATGTACCAATCTTATGTGAAGAATCAGATATTCCCTACATATATGTTCCTTCAAAGGAGGTCAGTCATATCCTCTTGGCATTCTCTGTTTCATTTCAATTGTCTTGAAAGAACTTGATAAAATCCTCCATGCTGTCATTTCAAATAAGTAACAAAGACAAAAATTTTACCAAGTCTTGCACACAGTTTGCAAGCTCTTCATTTTTGCCCTCCCAAGCATTGAATTACCCATCATGTGGAATCTCAAAACCATTGATATTATTATTACTACATTACTAGCTAAGGATTGAACATAATAAAATCTAGGAGGTTAGACGAGCAAACATCAATATGTCAAACACTACCCTCTAATTTTATCCTTCGATAATGCTCAGTGTTTTCGTGTTGCTTTTTCACCAGGATCTCGCAACGGCCGGCACAACAAAAAGACCGACATGCTGCGTGTTGGTCCAAACAAAACCGACAAAGGGCGAACTGGATCAAGATGTTCAGGAGAAGCTGCAGAAAGAATACCAACAGGTTGTAGCTGATGTAGTAGAAGTTACATCCTCCCTTTTCTGATAACTATATCGAAAATCACCAGATCATCCCGTAGTCCATGCTTGAACTACAATGCAATGCTGCTATCTTTTTTCTCATTTTCGATTGAGCTATCGATTTTAAGTATTTTTGTAAACACATAAGACTACAGAAGCTGAAGTATGTCCGAAAATCATCTTTAACTTCTAGTGTAATGATATTTGGCAGTGAATGGTATGGACTTATATCTTAAATCACAATGGAACATTTGAACTTTTATTCTTATTCATGCCATTAATTGGAATTTTTTTTTTTTCAAGTATTGTATGTGCAGATATACCCTTGATCTTTTAACTATATGAGTTTAGTCCATTGGTAAAGATTAGTATGATGAAATTTTAAATTTTCTAATAATAATTAGACATAGAAACCTTAAAATATTTACTCAGAATTAACTCCTCATTATTCTGAAATTGAATGAATAAATTTTGAATAAGGAAATATCATTTGACTTTATAAATATAAAAATAATTTTAATTACTATAACTTAATTATCTGCATTTGCAAGGGTTTATTTATAAAAAAAAGGTCTATATACAAAGTCATGAGATCTCAATGCTTTGCGTCAAGATCTCTTCTTTCACTGTTCGTACTTCGTCTTGCTCGTAATCGAAGAAGAAGAAGAAGAAGAAGAGATCGAGAGGAGAAGAGGGATTGAAGGAGGAGGCCTCAATGGGTTGCTCGTTCTCGGGCCTCAACGCTCTCTACGACGCTGTCAATGGGGGCGGCGATGTCTGGATCAACCAGAACCGCTTCCGCATCGTCCGCCAGCTCGGTGAGGGTGGGTTCGCCTTTGTTTATCTCGTCAAGGAGGTCACCGCCACTGCCGATGGCTCCTCCAGTGGCCTCGCCCGCAATAAGTCCATCAACCCTGCGCATATCTCAGGTTTGTGTTCCTTGGCCTTTTTGATTGGTTGTTGGTGTCTAGCTCTTGAATTCCGTCGGATTTGATGCGCTGTTTGATGGGGTTTTGAAGGTTTGTTCTTTCCGGATTGTGATTCGTTTGTTTTATGTAATGCGTGCTGTGATCTCTGTTGATATGGTTGTTGATTGCTGAAGATCGTTTTTCCAAATTAAATTCGCGTGAGAAATGATTCATAATATTTATGATGAAATCTATCCATCTTGAAGCCAGTTGAAGAGCAACGGAAGTTTACAAGTAATTTATGAGTTTAGCGAGTAGGATTGAGATTGGGTTGAGCTTGTTAAAGGTGACACTTTTAGGGTTTATGAAGCGGAACTTGAATTATTGGGATGAACTTTTTGCATATCAGACTTGCATGCACTTTGGTTAGTGACAAAAATCCGTTGTTTTGTCATATCCAACCAGGGTTAGTGGCTTTTTGGAATGTCAACTTGACCTAATAAACTGTTTTGCATTGTAAAGACAAGAACTTTGAAATATTTTTTTGGCTCATCGAAAGCCATTCATGGTTGTTTCATTCTTTACTTGACGGTTCTTTTATGTTTGGTTTACTTTTCATGAATCACAAAGATGGTGAGACTTGGATTAGCTTTCATACTTATGAACTTGTGAATGTCAAAGAAGTCACATCCATAGTTCTCTATTGCTTTAGGTGATGGGGTATATGCTATGAAGAAAGTCATCATCCAAAGTGATGAGCAGTTGGAGCTAGTGAGACACGAGATTAGTGTCTCCTCTCTATTTAGTCATCCTAATCTGCTCCCTCTTCTTGATCATGCAATTATTGCAGTCAAGGTAATGCTTTCAGAAATCTTGTCTTCATGATGAAAATGCTGTGGCTCTTTATTTAGTAAATTATGTGGTATGCATTAACTTTCCTATGTTCCTGCCAATGGTAAGCAGGCTTGTGATATAGTTGCTAATAACCTTGGCTGTATAAATTTTTTGGGTTTATGAATATCTGTCAAAATATACTTAATACATTAGAGGTGCCTTTCCCAACATAATCCCATAAGCTAGCGGTATCAATGATGCTACTGCTAATAATACCTAATGAATGAATGCCTTTCTTTTATGGCTAATTATTTTTCGTTGAGCTCGACAACTAGTAAAATAACTTTAATTTTTGAATTTACCAACCATGCTTGTGCCACCGGCATATTCTAAACAAACCTAACACTTGAAATTGAATGGAAGAGTGACCATACTTGAGAAGATTCCATTATTTTAAGAGATTTCCTATTTATCATGTAAAAAACGAAAGTAATACCCTCTTTTTTATTTTTCCCCTTTATATCTTTTAATCTTGTATTTTTTTTTATTTATTTAATTTCTATGGTATTCCTGCAAAGAAATAGCTTACTCAATACCAAATTACCAATGATCTTAACCAATGATATTTGTTTAATCCGGATGCGGATGGGTTTATATAGCGGTTAGGTGTTTAAAGTGGTAACTTATGTTTGCTAAGCATTATCAAGTATTAAGCAAACTGACAGTATAGTGGCGAATTCTTTTCTTGCAATCACAGAAGGGTCCTCGTTGCCTGCCCATAGATGATGATGGATTTCATTTAATTGCTCATCAAGCAATCACTAACTACTTAGAAAAATCAGTGATTAATCTCAAATGCAAGTCTTTTGTTCTGTGTATGGTTAGAGAAAATTCCAGTAATATTTGTAATGTTCTCTCGTCTTTATCAGCACTGGCTTCATAAGGATCTTCTTTACTATGATTAACACAAAGTACGGCCCAAGAGAGAAACTTCTTGCTTGTAAATGTCACCATATTGTACGTTTGTTGCTTTACTTTAGATCTGATAACTTGTTGATATTCATGTAGGGTAAACAGAATGAATCAATGAATCATGAGGCTTACTTGTTATTCCCGGTGCATTTGGATGGAACTTTGCTGGACAATGCGAAAACCATGCAAGAGAAAAAGGAGTTCTTTCCAACAATCACTGTTCTTGAAATTTTTCGACAGGTTATTACTTCTACGTATGCCACTTTGAAATAATAATTTTGGTGCTATTTTCTTGGATCATTATAACTAGATTTGCTGATTAAATTATGGAATCATTTCTTTGTTGAACACCAATATCCTGAGCCATAAAACTTTATCATCTATAAATTTGAAATTCACAGTTGACCTATTAAGCTGCATTTACAACATATTTGCATTCGAAATTAGTTAAATTGAAGATGCTGAGATGGACTCTGTGCAATCTGACAAGACCACAATGTGTTCACATTTCAAATGACATGATCTATGTTTCTAATTATCCATATGTGGCCTTTCCCGCATTAAAGCTGATCTGCAGTGGAATAGCACTTTACTGAAGGCAAAAGTTTTTACAGCTTTGTGCAGGACTTAAGCATATGCATAGCTTTGAGCCTCCATATGCTCATAATGATGTCAAACCTGGTAATGTCCTCATAACTCATAGAAAGGGGCAGCCACCTCTTGCTATTTTAATGGATTTTGGAAGTGCTCGACCTGCAAGGAAGGAAATTTATTCTCGTTCTGAAGCACTGCAGCTGCAGGTATGGGTTTTTTGCTTTGCATATATTTTTCTCTGCTAACTGTATCATTTTTTTCATGGTCAATGACATCATCTACTGTGTGTTACATTTGTTTTGCATTTTCTCACTAGACTGATGGCCTGGCCATGTCCTAACTCCTAACATTCTAAAACAATAAATATTTTAAGTTGAGCATATTCTAATTTATAATTGTTTAGTGAAGTTGACCTCTTGGCACATTTATCCTTAAGTAGTCAGGGAAAAACCAGAGTTATGTGATTTCATATTTTGAAGTGCCTGCAAAGTGTATCTGAGGAAGATTACTAGAAATTCTTTGCTAATCAACTTCATTGTTTTACTTGCTTGAACTTTGAAGGGCAACATGTGGTTCCTTTGACTGTCTTAATATTACTATCAGATTCTTTAGTTCCCTTTATTTGTTTGTTCAAAGTTTACTTTACTTCAGGTGCTTCCTTTTAGTAAGCGCAGCTTGCTGCTCTTAGCTAATATAATTATTTAATTAGTGGTCACATCCTCAATCAGCTGCATTAACACTGTTTTGTTCTTCATAAACCATTTTTTTTATTAAGAAGTTTCTGTGATGTAAAATTAAGATCATCTTGTGTTTATCTGCGAGAAAGTTGATGTAATTAGTCAGTGAAAGATGTGTCTTGGACTGCATCATTTTTTTCTTGTACATTTATTTATGGATGAGGCTAATTCCTGGTGAGTTTCAGAAAAGCCTCGCTTTTTAGATGCATCAATGGCATTATCATTTAATTAGATCTTTTTCAATCCTTGTTTAGGAATGGGCAGCCGAACATTGTTCTGCGCCTTTTCGAGCTCCTGAATTGTGGGATTGCCCAAGCAACACTAAGATTGATGAGAGGACAGATATTTGGTCTCTCGGATGTACTTTGTATGCCATAATGTAAGGTTCTTGGCCTCCATCTCTTGCCTTTTTTACTTTCTAACTTCTGTATTCCTTATCTCTGTAGTTTGTTCACCATTTTTGAAGGGCTATTTTAAATACATTATTCCCTTCCTGATACAATTGCTTATATGCTTCATGAACATAGTTTCTATGGTATGACCAAAAAACCCCTGGACATATAGACTTACATCTTGGCACATTAAAGCACAATGAGAATCCCGGATTTCCAGCTATTCTAAGAAAATGTCACTTTGGAGCTAGTCAACAATGAAAACCCTGATGTTTTGTTCGGAGATCGTATAACCGATTAGCAATCCATGAAATGAGAATCCAAGAATTCTTAATTTAAAAATAAATTTGCTGTACATTACAGGTATGGTGTATCTCCTTTCGAGTACGTGCTTGGGGAATCAGGGGGAAGCTTACAGTTAGCAATTTTGAATGCACAAATAAAATGGCCACCCGGGCCTAACCCACCCTATCCCGAAGCTCTTCACCAGTTTGTTGTTTGGATGCTCCAGCCCCAGCCTGCCGTTCGACCTCATATTGACGATGTTATCATCCATGTCGACAAGCTCATTTCCAAGTTCTCATCTTAAGCTCAACATCAATTGGATTCAATCCAATGTCTATTCATGATAACTTGCCATTGTTTTTTAGCATTAGCCTTTTTTCTGTATTTTTCTTCACCATGTTGCAACTGATGTCGATTGTACTCGGCTTATGTTTATACATTAACAGGTTATGAAATATGAGGAATTTTTTTTTTTTTTTTTAATCTCTTATCGTTATTGATAAAATTTGGTCCATAATCTGTTGAATGGCAAATTATTCTGAGATTAAATCAAATGAACAGGTACAGGTATCATATCTAACTGTGAAAATGGAGAGCTGATCAAAACATAATCAATTGAAAATCTTGAACAATGGCAGTAACCCTAATTTTGCTTTTGATTCTGAATGAATATACAAATACAAAAATACACTAACACTATGGAATGATGATCTCAAACAAAAAGAAGATAAAATTTTCATCAAATTAGAATCACAAAGGAGATAAGCTTGGCATAACGGTGCGAGTCCGAACTGATGAACTCTTTGCTAAGCAGATCTCCGATGACTACATTAGAGGTGGTGATCGAATCTTCAACAGTCTTCGATACATATTTCAGCCGGTAACACAAGACACGTAAATCTGATCATCTCAGTCCTCATGTTCCTCATCTTCAGAATCTGGATCAAAAGGCAAAACATATCAATAACCAACCAGTTATAACTCAACCGATATAATGAAAAAGCCTCGAGTACAGTATAGAGTAGAATATACCAGATCGAACATCATCGCCTACCCGGCCTCCGTTTTGGATTTGCTTCACAAGCATTCGGAACATTAAAACCCACCAATATATGTGAAGGACAAGCAAAGATATCAAAAGAGAATTGAAAATATAGTAATATATGGGTCCTTTCATCTTGAGCTTATCCTTGTCCAAAGTGAAGACCACTTCATAGCTGTTACAAGAGGAGGTAAAAGACAGTAAATATCAAACTCATATACGTTGATGTTCCGAGGACTTGAATGAATTTTCTAATAGCTAGTTCAACTCTAAAGTATCACTTAATCAAAAGGGTTATACGAGATAATGAACATTGTTGTAAACTAATGAAACCAATGACACTTCTCATTATGTGCCTCACATTTGAAGATACGCGTGATTTTTGTAATGGAAGCAATAAAAATGATAAATTATTCACCTTGTACTTCGAATAACCCAAAAGGGGAAGATTAGGAGGCGAAATATAACCCATGAGCAAACAAAAAGAAAGAACATAACAACAGCGACCCGCTCCTTGCCACTGTACTTGGACATCTTTCCCGTCTCTAAAAACACATCACATGCATCGTGAAGAGCTAGAACAATGGAGCCGACACGAGCAAATCTGTGAAGATGATGAAATTTGTTAGAATACTAAAAAAAGAACAGTATTTCCAATTGCCATAAACAAACTTTAATAATTGATTAAGAACAAATAAGAATACATTTAAAAAATGTGAACCATTATCAAATCCATCTACATTCTACACCTTATAAGTTTTGAAGGTGAGAGGGACTGCAATGTTTTTACTTCATATTGTGTCCAAGTGTATAATTTAATGCAAAATAAAAAAAAATTTTGAAACTCATCTAGTAGTTTAATAATCTCAAAGCCACCCATGAATGATGGGATGTGGTTCTCTTAGTATTTGCTCAACTTACTAGAATTACCTCAAAAGTGTGGACTTTAAAAGCAAGCACAACATTAAATACAAAGGCCCATTGTTATTCCATTATATCTAATCCTTGTGTAGGAAAGTAAACAGAAGCAAGTACTCCCATTATCAGCAATAGACGATGGTGTCCTGCTTTCATGGCATTCTATAAGAAGCACTTTCTTGTTTATATTGA
The DNA here is from genome assembly GCF_009730915.1 of Dioscorea cayenensis subsp. rotundata. NCBI lineage: Eukaryota > Viridiplantae > Streptophyta > Magnoliopsida > Dioscoreales > Dioscoreaceae > Dioscorea > Dioscorea cayenensis. The sequence goes on along the minus strand of NC_052486.1, from coordinate 1,122,195 downwards.
GCAAAAATAAAGCATATTTATAAACACAGCATTAGCTACAACAATAAACTTTGTTGATATTGTGAGACAAATCAATATCATGACAAGGTCACTAACATTACAAAATGAAGAAAGAAAATTTTACTTGTGAGAATACACCAAAAATATACAGGTATATGGAAAGAATATGAAGGACGATATGAGCACAATGTCAGTCAGAGAAATACCTGAACAAGTAAGACAAGATTATGAGAATAGCAGTTGATAAATGATGGGACATCGAAACTCCCCAATCAGCACGCTTTGTTTCCCAAAAGATCAGAGCAAATATGGAGTATGTGTAAAATCCAGCAGAATACATATATGCAACCTTAAGTTTCAATCTGAAAGATAAACGAACTCTAGATTAACACGTATCGTGGAGAATGTAGTTTCACAAGAATAATGACCAATCGCCTAGAACGACTTACTTGTATTTTTGATCAGGCCATATTTGATCTCCTGGTCCTACCCAAAAGTAGCGCGTATTTTTAAACCATGGTTCGTTATATGTAACACAAAGGGTTATGAACTCTGCCGAAAGAAAGTAAACACATTTCCAAGCTGATTCTTTGAACTTATTGATCTTTTTCCTTCTTTGTTTTGTCTCAACATCAAGCTTTTCATGCCCTTGTCCAAAAATAAGGCGCCGTGCTACTTTCTACAGAAATCATATACACATCTGCTTCCAATTTAGATTATGCTTTTGCAAATTTACAACATAAGTTATCTTGGCATAGATTTTGAATGACCAAGGAAACATTAGAAAAGCCAACAAAGACTTGAAGTTTATGCAATTGTTCAATACTATATAAAAGATGGCTAAAGCAAGCTTTCTCATCAAATCATTTACATGTCCTGAACAAAAACTTGTGATAACAACAATGATCACAAGGTCAAAGTCAAATTAGCACATCAGAGAGCAAACCCAGATCTAAGAATCAATTCCAACAAACAACAAAGAGCAAAAAGCAAAAAGTAGATAAACTAAACTGAAAACCAAAGAGCAGAAGAAATCCCAACAAACACCAAAAGACTCACAGAAAAATCAATGGAAAAGAAAGGGAAAGGTCACTTGCTATTCTTAACAATCAAAGCCTTCAATTGGATTAATTGCATTTAAAATTCAGTAGCTTTTTTTTTTCCAATAAGTTTTCACCATCAAGGAAGATCTCAAAGGATCTAAAGCTCACATTTTTCCAAAACCAAACAATGAAAAACCACAGAAAAACATATAAAAACCTAACAATCCACCCACAAACAACATGAAAACAAGAATTCAACAAAAAAGCTGCAACCTTTGACCAGAAAAACCAAAAGAAACAACAAAAGAACGCACCTCAAAGATGAATCTATCGAGCAAGAAGCGCACAATTGGGAAGAACATCACCATGAAAGGGAGACCAAGAAAATCCACATAATCTGGATATGATTCAGCCTCCCAATCCACAGATGACAACAAATCCATGAAACTCATAACAAGGAAATGGATTGAATTGAGAAATTAAGAACAAGAACAAGATCAATGATTGAAAAGAGAAAAAAGGAGCAAAAAGGGATTCAATTTGGAATCAAGAAGGGCAGGCAAAAGAGAAAGGATGGCAAAGCCATGCTCATGGCTTCACAGAGATGTTGAAAAATATATACAGAAAAAAGCTTGCCATTGAAAGCTGCCAACAGTGTAGAAAATAAATATTAATTTTTTATTTATATAATATATATATATATATATGAATTATATAAAGAGTGAAAAAAAAAGTTTTTTTAAATACACAATCAATTTTTATTGTGAACAAATTCCATTTTTGCCCCTTCCTTTTCTTCTTGGGTTATCACATTATTTGTTAAGAAGAGGGCATTGGAAGGATATATTGGTAATTAAAAAAAATATATTTACTTGAATATTAGTTAAGAAAGTAGTTTTATTTTTATTTTTTATTTAAAAAAAAAGACTTATGAGGTTTTTCTAAGAGTGGAATATTTTTTTTTTGGATAGTTAAAAATTTATAAGGGATTTCAATAATAAAAAAAACCCACAACATGTGGGGCTAGAAATGAAATGAGCCAGGTCGAGCCAAGTTGGCTATATTCAAGCTAAGCTTAGCTCAATACTATTTTAATTGGGTCTGATTGAGTGGAGCTCCAGTTTATTTTAAGCTTTATTTATTAGGTTTGATCCCGGCTTGTTAGCTTGATAATTTTTTTTTTACTTTTGTTAATTCACTAAAGTGCCATTTGAAGTTTGTTTAATGAATCATTATAAGGCTAGGCTAGACTCGGCTCCATTAAAATTCACATATCATTTAAGATAAAAGACCTTATCGATTGAATTTATATATGACATTATAAATGATTCTATTAATAATACTTATAAAGAATTCATATAAATAAGCTTGTTGATAATACTATAAATAAGTCACTTAAGGATTTTTATAAACGAGTTTTTAATGATGTTATAAATGAGTTGTTCATAAGTCTTACTAAACCGAGTTTGGTCATGTTCAGGTTTGGCTCATTTATCTTGTGAGCTCAGTAATCACTTGTTTACCTTAATAAACACATTGGTTCATTTATAATCTTAATAAAAGAGCATCATTTGTGATTTTATTTTTGCATGGACAAAATTACTTATATCTATCAATATAAATATCTATTTATATAAAAAAATACTAATTACTTTTTATATTTTATTTTTATTCTCTCAAACAGAGATGAATAAAAAACAAATGATAAGATAGAGATTGGTTCTTTTTGTCAACTTATTTGGTTGATTCCTGAAATATATGAGCAAATATCAATTATTTAAAAATATGTAAGTAAATACGGAAGGCCATTCTAAGGAAAAGCCCTTATCTTTAAAATTATATAAATATTAATAAAAAATCAAAATTTGGGTCATATATATATATATATATTAAAAATTCTCTTGGTCTCTCATGTGTAAACATAATTAAAGGGGAATGACAAGTGTATCTTTTTACAAAAAAAAAAAGTAATTTTCACTGATGGAGTAATTTTATATTTTTCAAAAGGTATATAAGTAATTTTTGATAAATATTATGCAAATATCTGAAACTAATGCCCCATCAAAACTTAAGGCACATAAATTAATATTCCTCAGAGAAATAAAAAGAAACTTAAAGGCGAAAATGATAAAGACAAGGTAACATAGTAATTTTATATATATTAAATTAAATTAATAAATTAATAAATTAAATCTATAAGTTTTTTGAAATAGGCACTGTTAAAATATAAAAGATATTATTATTATTATTATTATTATTATTATTATTATTATTATTATTATTAGTTGGAAGAGATCTGTACAACCTTTTTTGAATTCCTAGTCTTGTGTAAAGTTTGAATGGTCTGATTAAGGAATGTGACCAGATATTGCGTTTTCTTTTTTTAAATGACATTTTTTTATTAAAATTAAAAAAAAATAGTAGTTTTAAAATTTTTCCAAGATGGATGTGATGGCTTCTAATTCATTAACTTTGACTAGTCTTCCAATAATCAAAATTGAGTTTTGACCATGGAACTTCAAACCCTACTTATGATCTACCAAATAACTTCCACATGGAATAACTTCTAGAAAGAATATAAATATATATATTTCTGTGGAAATTTTTTCTCTGAATATTCAAGGGACCAATAATTTCCATATAAACTAATAATGTTTTGAATTCATATATCCCCTCAATTGGGGGCAATAGTATGGTCTAGTAATAAGGCACTATGACTCGGTGAAAAGGAATTCCCTAATTTTAGAATCAGAGAAAGGGACTTCAGCACCGTAGCCATGAATGGGCAAGCATAGGTTCGAAATCTCGCGTCTCATACTATAGAGAACTATGTATTAATTATTCACTATGAGCACAATATTATAGAGTACTATATATTCACTATATAGTGGGTCCTAATATGGGTCTTTTGTCGGAGAAGTCGTATTCTCCATCAATCCAAAATTGTATAGTAGAAAGGATTTATCATTATAGGGAGATCCTTAATATATCATTTTGGGCCACATGGCAGACCTTCATTGCCCTATGTGTTTACCGTCCCATATAATAAATCGGTAGTAGTCGTTAAGCCACTCTAACTAGTACACTTTTATACTTGCATGTTTTTTTGATTTCGCTTATTGCATTTGTCATATATATATATATATATATATGCGTTGTTTCAATGAAAATGAAAAATGTGTTTAAAAATTGGGTTGGGCAGAAAGAGTGAATGTGGTCATATTACCATTGTGGACCCCACTCCTTGATTAGATCCTAGCAGCTAGATTTAAACTTAGATTTTTTTTTTATTGTAACTTTTTAGTTACCTTTTATTGGAAACCCTACCCACATCTCCTTCGACAGCTCCACACTTTTTGCCTCCTCATGTTTTGATAGTGTTGTTTAAGAAAAAGTGAGATCTAACATCTCTCATTGGTTCAACGTGGTTTTGGCGATGAAGGCAAGGAACTCACCTCTGTGGGTGCTTAATTGCGAATGGTTGAGGTAAGGTTCTGATTTACTCTTTTGTCTTTTCTTTCTTATGATAAGGATTGGATTTATTTGAGGATAAAATTAAGAAATTATTGTTATCATAGCAGAGATCCCTCTTTAATTTTGGAAGACCTAGAGACCAAATTTGGAGTAGATAAAAATACAGAATATGTAGATCTTATCCTTATCTAGTTTACTGCAAAACTTCAGATTTTCTACATGTGTATTCTGTAAGTTATAGACCTTAAAATCAATAGCCTCGAATAAGACTTCTGTGTAGACCTTGAGGAGTTTTTTTATTTTTTTCCCATGACTTAGGAGTTTGAATTAGATATAGTAATATATTAAAGTTGTAGAAGTCAGCAGTATCTATGGATTTGAGAAATTTCAGAATTGATGCCTTTGTAATGGTTGAGTTATGGCCTTATTACTATACTTGTACTCAAATAATATTTCCGCAGAAAACATAAAAATTGCTTAGACAATTTGATGGTCTTGTACATGGAGTTTGGAGAAGAGTAATATAACAAAGTTATAGAGTTTGATGTTTTCTAGATACCTATCAAAATTTAGATTCTTTGGATGAGTATTTTAAAAGTTATAGCATTATTAGTGTAGTTGTGGCCAATGATATTATTGTGCAGAATCTGAAGTTTGTTTGGTGTTTTTCATGGTATTAGATGTTCTATCTGGTAAAGCATAAAATAAGAAAGTGATGCATTACTGGGTTATCTGACTGCACGTAAAATATTATTGCTTTTGAACTTTTATATTGAGAGATATTCATATTTGAAAGGGATATGTCTGAATTACAAGCTTACAGAAATAGTTGGAGATTCAATTGAATGTTATAAATTGTGTCGTACTCTAAGTTGTGTGAATTTCGGATATGTCATAGTCTTAGGTGTCTATTATTCCCAAAATCTTGACATTTGTGATTTGGAAAAATGTATGTGAAGTTATGAGGGTTTTAGTATTCAATGATCATGTTGGAATTATTGATATGGCCTCTAGAGTGGGTAATTGCTATTGTACCCTCCCAAAAATCAATATTTGGCAGCCTAGAATAATAGCTTAAAATTTTTACATTTGTACCCTTCTAAAAATCTTTTTGTTTTAATACTATTGTTTATTAGCCTCCATATTGTTATTGAAAGCTAATAGATCTCTTTCCAAATATAGGGCATGCCAATGTGGCAACGTTGTAAAGTTTGGGAGTATTTTTTTAGGCTCTAATCAGGTAAGTAACCACATATAAATTATACTATGGATATACATCTTTTGACACTAGCTAAATTTGTGAATTTAATGATTTTATTTATTTAGTTTGGATAATTAAATTACTTGTTTAATTATTATTATTTTCAAAATTATCTCTAAAATTATTTAAAATTTAAATTAATGTCATTTTTCGGAATTATAATTATCTGAAATATTTAAATATTTATTTAACTTGTATTATTTAAATTTCTGAATTATCAGATAATTTATTTAATTTCTCATTATTTAATTTCTGAATTATCAGATATTTTATTTAATTTTTGATTATTTATATTTCTCTGAGTTGCTTGAAAATTATATATATATAGTTTTCTAATTAATTATAATTTTGAATTATTGCTTCTAGTTTAAATAATTGATTATTTTGATATTATAAAAATGGGATCATCTAATTGGTAGCATTTTTACTTTTTAGTTTATTCCGTATTTGCTTTGTCTGGACTTTGTTAATTACTGTTTTGCTGACATGAGGTATTTTGTCATAACAATTATAGTCTCCAATTAACTATGCACTAACTCTATCAGTTGGGGTTAAACATTGACAGTGTCGACATGTAATTCTGTTAAGAAACTATAGTTTTGCATCGTTTCATCGGTGAAGAATAACAGCCTCTGATATTCTAGCTAAGGTCACAGAGGGTAAACAATGAACTTTGATATTCTGGCTCAGGTCACCGAAGGTAAACAAATGAATTCTGATATTCTGTTTTGACCATAGTTATTGGGAGACATATACTGTATTTATCTGAAAATCAGACTCTGTTGGATGTTTTTGATTTGTTTTGAATTGTATTCAGACAAGTATTGTGATATGTTATAGTATTTGTACTTAAATTCTGAGTTTTTTTTAAACTGTTGTGATCTCAATATTTTTAGTGGTCATTTACTGGGCTTTTGAGCTCATAAATGTGTTTTCATCATTTTTCAGATTAGGCGTAGGGCCTGTTGGCGAATAGCTTAGAAGGGTGTTGAGTGAAGCGCGTCTAGCTTTCTTTCAAGTTAATACTGCTTTGTATTCAAGTAGACCTAAACACTTGCGTTGTATTTTCTGTTGTTTTTTGTGAACCTTGTTAGTTTCATTTTGTCTTGTGTCCAGATGTTGTAGTTTTACTTTAAATTGGCACTTTTGTTAGATATATATATATATATATATATATGCTATTTTGAGACAGATTCTGAGGCCTTGCATGCTCACTTAGTCTTGGTCTTATGGGTATGTGACTGTTTGTCAGTGTGCCGGGCTTGGCATGCTAGGTTGGGGGCGTGACAACCATTATGTTTTTAAAATAAATAAATGATAAATAATGAGTGATGTTTAATGATAAATGATTTTTTTATTTATAAAATATTTTGAATATTATTATTTAAAATAATTATTATAATTAAATAGTTAAAACAGAACAATTCATATTGATTATTATTCATTTTACAACAATAAAAAAATAATGTTAGCCCCAATTATTTATTATCTGCTACATCAATCTTTCTCTTTCATGTTGTTCTATCAAAAGACAAAGAATTACATTAAAATTTTAATTACATAATTTTCATTCTATCTCTACCTCTTTTACAACCATCTACTTATAAGGCTTCCACCATCTTTACGGAGTCATCTACTAGTCATCTACAAGCATACCCACATCATCTTAACCGATTTTTTCTTAATATATTACTAATAGACTTTACCCTTAATTTATTTTGGACAAATTAATTTCATCATCCTTTAATATATATGTTGTTTTTTAACTAGTCAATATTCTGACCTGTATATTATAGTTAACTTAATAATTGTTCTATAAAACTTATCTTTCAATCTAAGATTATATAAAACTCCAAAGGCTCCCATTTATTTTATCCATCCTAATTTAATCCTATATGTGATGTTTCACCCTTAAAAAAATATGATGGCAAATAGGCGACAAAAACTCATTTAAAAAAGTTAGGAATATGTGGAGTATAATCACAAGTTTGACAATCATCTATGCCCTTACTTTAAGTGAGCTTTAAGTGTAATCTCAGGTTATACCCAAAACAAACAACTTACGTAAAGAATCTGGTACCAATAGACGCTAAAGTGGCCGTTGATAAAGAATATGAATCTTGACCAAAAATTATTATTTATTTTAATTAATTATTTTAATTAATGTTTTTATAAATTAAGTAGAAAAAAAAGTCATTTCACCATCCATATCAAGGAGACCTGGATAATATTCTTGACATGCGTGTTTGACAAAATGTTTGAAAAATCTTTACGAGTAAGAAATGTGAGACCTTTCAACACATTTCAGTGATTCAGTCCACAATTCTTTACATTTTATTTATTTATTTTTATTTGAAGAGTCATCAACATTAGAAAATGTCAAATATAATAGTTAATCGCTATTGATCAATATTTTATTAAGGTTCATAATTTAGCAATCTTAAATTTGCCTCTCAATTAATAGCTAATTAATAAAAAAAAAAAATGTAACTGTTCAAATATTCAAAGTCAATTATTTATTATGGAAAATTAAAATTTGACAATAATATATTTAAATTCAAACACATTTTTTATATATTAAATAATTTGACATGATAATGATTAAAAAAAAAAAAGCTTTCTTTTCAAGATTAGGCAATGTTTTCACACCTTTTCAATCAAGCCTCTCACAATAATGAACCTTTGAAAAAAGATTTATATAGTCATCCACACAAACCACCTCTTGAATATTCTTCTTTTATATTGATTTTTCACTAACTTCGAATCTAGTTTATAACCCGTGTGATGATATAATTTATAATTTGATCCAAACGCCTATTGAAAATGGTTAAGTTAATTTCATATTACAACATATGTAGCACACACACACCAATGCTCCCATTTGCCTGGCATTTATATTCAACCAAATCTCTGGAGAATTGGTTATAACCCCCTCAAAAGTTTTATAATTGCATATTTACAATCAGAAAAAACATAGTTATATATATACTACTGAAAAATATAGGCAATTACGGATATGCCCCTACTGTTAGATTCCGGTAATCAAACTTGATTAACTATGGTTATAACTTGGATTAAGATATACAAAAAGTCCAAAATAACCTTTGTACAACTTAAAAAAAACTTTTCAAGGGTATATATGCAATGGTATAATGGTAATTTTATAAATTTGTTGTTTGTTAATGGATGGTTTTTCAACTAATTTGAACCCCAAGGATATATACGCAATTATGTATATTATTCAAGGGTATGTATGCAATTAACTTTTATTCAGGGGCAAATATGTAATTTCAAAATTTTTTAGGAGTACACCTGTAAAAGCCCCAAAAATCTATATTTACCAAACACATTAACTAGATTCAAACATTGCTTACAATTAAACGTTCACACTTGGAGTTCCTTTAATTATTCCTCATTCATCTTGATTCTTAACTAACTTCGAATCTAGTTTATAACTCATGTGATGATATAATTAAGTTATAATTTGACCCAAACACCTATTGAAAATGGTTGAGTTAATTTCAGATTGCAACATGCACATCACACACACCAATGCTCCCAGTTATCTAGTATTTATACTCAATTAAATCTCTAATCAATCATGGTCAAAACATAAACAAATTTATATTTACCAAACACATTAGCTAGATTCAAACATCGCATATAACTAAACATTCACACTTGGAGTTCCTTCAATTATGCAAAAGTGTTTTCAATTATCTTCAAAGTAATTTTCAATTAATCAACTCATTTTGGCAATAACAATCTTCTTAAATAATTTGCGATTTAATAAAATTATACATTAATCAATAAATTCAGAGATCTTTTAAGTTTACTCCCATCAAATAATTAAAAATAACTTTAAATCTCAAAAATAAGAAAATTACTTCACACCTCCATCAAATCCGCTTAATTAATCATGTAACAAATGAAACAAACTCTTAATAATACAAGAAAGGAAATATTGTATTTTAACTCTAATATATTCATCCAACTAAACAATCATTGGCCCTTTTTACAAAAGGTTTATTCCTCAAGGCCCTTTAAAATTTTCCAGCCCAAAATTTTTGGGCTAAAATGATGTACTGTACAAACAACACTTGAAAAACATATATATAAAATTTTGCATCTATAGCTCCATTAAACACAAATATTTTTATTTTAATGTTAGGGTGATTTTTTTTTTTATAATGTTAAGTTACATATGATGGTGTTATTAGAATTGAAGCATAAGATAAATTGCCATTTTTCAAAAAAAATTTTTTTTTTTTTGGTTCTCAATTTTTTAAAAATTAAAAATTGAGCTGAGAAAAAAAGAATTTTTAAGTTTGAGTTAATTTTAAGTCAAGCTCAAGATAGGCTGATCAAACGGAGCACTATATTGATATAATTAAAATTTTATAAAAAATCCTTTAAATCAAAACATAATTTTCATGTGGTAGAAAAAGAGAGAAATTTTAATAAATATATGCATTTTAATTTTAGGTTAAATATTGAAAAATCCATTATTAATTAAGAGTAACTTCATTCATGATTATTTTTTAAAAATTTAAATAATTAATTGGCATAATTATATATATTTTAAATTTTTCGCATGAATAAATATCGGAATAAGCCAAACTATTATTTTGCATGAAGATCCTTCTTTTGTAGTATTTTTTGAAAACATAGTTTTATTAAATCAATTTTTTTAATAATAGTTATACTTTGAAAATATTCTCATAACATTATCTTTATTCAAAATATAGTATAATTTGATTTTTTTTATAAACAACAATAAATAGCATAAAAGGCCAGGGATAAAAACAAGTCCATCCAAAAGTTATCTAAACAAACAAATTTAATATATATATATTTTTTAAAAATTACATAATGCTTCGTTATATATATATATATATATATTATTAATTTTACCACAAACTCTATAATTTATTAAAATAAAAAATTTCTATAATTTCTTAATATTTATACAAGATTTACTAGTGTTTATATTTAACCAATTTTTAAACATGTGATATTTTCTGATGATATTATTATGCAATAAATAAATTATTTTTGATCTATAATTCATTTAATATAAATTCATCAACCGTAGTTAAATTCCAAATATATTCAAATAAATATCGCCTTTTTTTAAAAAAAAAGTTACATTAGCATGTTAGTGTTTTATTTAATTAATCTTACCTAGTTTAATAATCATCTTTATAATTTTTTACATCAGGGTTAATTTAGTAACCCTCATCAGCTTTTCTTATAATTAATTCTAAAAATGTTAATTATTAATAAAAAAAATAATTGCAAAATATAATCGATATAGGATCGATTCGAACTTCATAAAATAATCATATATCTTTCTTAAATTAATAATATTTATATTATTTTAATTAATATTAATTAAATCAAAATCGAGTCATATGAATTATATAATATATATATATATATATAGTCTAAAACTTTGTGCTTAGCCTGTTGTTTATATAATGAGTATAGATAAAATAGGTTGGTGAGATGCGGCTGCTTGACATCGCATGAATTATTTTATGAGTAAATTAAATGGTTGTGGTCCTTGTGGAGGTAGCAATAAATAAGAAGATATAAATATAAATTGTCTTGCTTTTCATTTCAACATAAAACCAATGGTGAAACTACATGTTTTGTTTGTTTGTTTGTTTTTCTTTTTGTAATCTTTGAAGTTTTCTTTATTTTAACTTCATGCTTAGCCATCCCCCAAAAAAAACACATCCTATAAACTTAACCATGTTTTGTTTGAAGTTTTCTTTTTTAATCTTTTGTATTTATTTGTTTTAATTCTATCTTGGTCGGTTTTAACTTCACGTGAGAAAAAAAAAATCATATAATTAGATAGTTGAATTTTTGTCAGAATAAACCGGGATTAAATATCCTAGTTACAACTATTTTATCTCTTATATTGATTTATTTTAATGCTGCCATGGCTGGTTTTAACTTCACATAATAAAAAATATATATAATTAGATGGTTGAATGTCTGAAAATAAACCTGAAAATAAACCGGAAATCAATCCTGATCACACACATATATATATACATTTTTTTATAAGAAAGATATTTTGTTGGTGGTAAATCACTAGAATAATATATATATATATATATACATATAATTGAACCCATTGACAATATAATAGGAAAATAATTAAAATTTGCCATACAATAAGAAAACATTTTACACGAATTATTCATGATAAAATTGAAAACAAAAATTATTTAAATTTTAGTTAGCAATTCAAACTTGGTTTCTCATGAATACAAGTGCAAAGAATGTTGTTGAAATTTCTTTTCTTTTTGTTTTTTTAAAGCAGTGGTTTGATTTGGAGGCTTAAAAGTGAAGAAGCTTCTATTTTGTGGCAATATGAAAGTGCCTCAAAAGCTTATATATTACAAACTTTTAATATATTGATAATTATATATTTTTGTTTTTAATCTTTGATGTAATGACCACTAACATTAATTATTATAGAAGGTAGAATTATTCTCTTTCGATTGCTTTATTTCTTTTATCCAATCTCTTAATTTTCTTAGTTTTTGATTCTATACTCTAGGTGATTAAAATAATACAGTCATCAGAGATTGGGTATATATAATAAAAGAGTTATTCTAAGTTCACATTTAGAGTTTCACACTATAAAAATAATAAACCATCAATAAAATTATATAATTATAAAAGATAAACCATAAATAAAGTTATATAAATATAATATTTTCTTAGGTGCAATTTATCCGTCACTAATTAATCTTTATAAACGAAAGAAAGTTATTAGGTGTCTATATTTATAATTTCAACTCTACAAACATAAATCGCTGGGCCAAATTTTATATAAATTATATATATATTTTAGTTCCAATTTTATTTGACACCAATGTTATAAGGAATGGATAATCTGTAAATTATAAAGAAAAACTTGATCAAAATTCAAGCTCCATACAATTGACAGCTGTGACCAATTAATCAATGTGTTTTAATAAATTGCTATAAGAGAAAGAACATAAGCAAACATACACATATATATATATATATATATACATGTAATCACGCATCATAAAAATTATATTTTTATTTTGAGTGGATGTTGACTAGATCACAAAATTCGTGTCATGTCATGGTCAGCAATACGTAACT